>NC_140211.1:9768634-9843634 GCF_951802725.1 Rutilus rutilus
AGTCTCTCACTTCCGCCAAAATGGATCAATGATTTTTATGACATCACTCTGCACTTCAGCTTTTCATCAAGATTTTATGTCCAACCAATTAGTGGACTAGGGTATTGGGGGCGATTTAGGATACATCCTATCAAAAATAGCGTTACTTTTTCTCTCTTTGCGGTTCTGGGCTTCCGTAAGTTGGTTAGTACTCTTGCGCGCTCCTCAGTGCCTCGGTTACCACAGCAACCAGTGGGCTTGCGCGCGCTTCCGTGGCCGCTTCGCAACGATGTAAGTAACAACAACTGGCTTTTACAGTCCCTGAATAAGTTACTACTAAATCGAGTAAACCGTTTTATCTCTATAAAATATTAGGTTTGTTAAAATGCGTCGCTCAAAGTATTTCATGCCGAATGAGGTGTCTCTTCACAACACTGTCAAAGATATATGGGTGTCGTATTTGGGCAAAGTGTACGATCTGACGCCACTCCTGGAGGAATATAAAGGTAACTTAAGCAACTAACTTTAGTACCGTATCATTAAAGAATAAATAACTATTTGCCATTTATTCAAAGCAGTATGTCAAAAAGACTCTCTCTCTCTTATATTACAGGTGATGTGTTATTGAAACCTATTACGGAGTGTGCAGGAAAGGACATCAGTAACTGGTTTGACCCAAAGACAAAGGACGTAAGCCACACAAAAACAGTGGACAAAACTTAATGAAAATATAATATTTTCATGTCATCTGGCAAAGACAAGAACTGTACAGAAAATAACTCCACATAATAAAAATGTCATAACTTTTCTTTAGAAATTTCTTCTCTTTTTGTCACTCTATCTCAATCTTCTGAATGACAAAACATTTTATAACAAGATTATGGGACTGATATATATATATAGTCAAACCAAAATGTATTCAGACACCTTCAATATTTCTCACATTATCACAGTTTATTCGTTATAGTTTAGAAAATGGTAATTAAAATATGACAAGAACTCAGAGTTATCAAATCAGTTGATATTTCACTGGTTTTGGCCATCCTTCTGTTAGACTGTCTCACAATTGAATTAGGTTGAATATCTGTCAGCTGTTAAATTTAAGTACACAATTAGATGTCAACAAATTAGCAAGCAATGCTTAATTTTGTTCAGTCTGTGGTGTAAAAAAGTCGCATTAGCAATTAAAGAAAAAAACACTTAAGCAAAACATGGTCAGGTCAAAGTGTCTGAATCATTTTGGTCCCAAATTTTTATAAATGTTACTGGTATTCCACTGTATGAAGAATTTTTGGGTATAATATGTCACAGTTTACTTTATTTTGCTATCCTTACTTACATAAATGAACTATAGTGTCCTGAACCCACCTGTAAAAAAAAAAAAAAATATATATATATATATATATATATATATATCAGGTGTCTGAATAACTTTTGGTTTGACTGTATGTATATATATATATATATATATATATATATATATATATTGTTCTTCTCAATCTGGTGTTTTCCCTTTTCAGATTCTTACCCATGTTGACCCGATGACTGGCTGCATTAAATACTACACCCCTAGGGGGCGCTTTATACACATACCCCCTCCCTGCCCTCGCACTGACTGGGCCAATGACTTCGGGAAGCCGTGGTGGAAGGATAACCGCTATGAGGTTGGGCTGCTGTCCGCCAAAACACACTGGATCCGCATTATCAACACTCTGACCTCCGAGGAGCAGAGGCTGGAGGTAGCCCACTATATGAGTATACAGTATAGAGTTACTGCCTCTTAGTTGCAACAAGCAGAAAATGTTAAACACACAATGCTAACTCATCTGCAAAAATGATTTCGGGATTGTGTCTTAAAAAGTGCAAATTAATTATTGAAAGTCCCCCTGTATTCAAAATCATATTTGATCACTAAAATGCTTTAAAATAGCTTGAATGTAACTCTACACCCTTGCTTTATTTAGTATACGTGGAACCATTAATATGCAAATTAGCCCCGCCTCCACTCACTCACACCAGCTCAGAATACCTGATCCACTTGGTCAGCTTTACTGTTGTAAACGCTACACAATGGCAAGTGGAAATGTTAGTTTATTTCAACCACATTAGCCATGTTTGAACCAGAAACTGATTCAGAAGAAGAGGAAGAGTGAATTATACAGGCTTGTATATAAGTCGATGAATCAGAATGGTGTATCGCTCTCTACAATGTCAGACATATAAAAGTAATTGATATGATCAGCCTTTGGCTTGACTACTTTATCAAACAGCTAATAATGTGTTGCTAATGTTTCACAAACCATGTTCCCGTTCACCATCTCTGATTTAGAAAGCTGTCTTCTAAAAATCCGTATCCTTAGAAACGCCTTGAACAACTTAGAACGTCAGTGGAGAAAGTCATATAGTTCATCACAACATTGTAATATACATCATATATACATAATCCCGCTATATTGCTGAATCTACTAGATTTTTTTTATATCAACAGTAAAATGTAGCGGGATAACCTGGCTTCTCTTGAGACCCCCCTGGCAGCATAGTTAATGATATGCTAAAGCCCGCCCCCCTCGTGACTGGATTGGTTACAACATGTTTGTGATGTAGAGAACCACGTTTTTAAAACTGTCTTTGGTTTACTGCAGTTTTTAGGAGAAAATACTTAGCAATGGTGTTGACTGATGAATTTGCACATGGTTTGCACATTAAAGGTGCAATGTATAATTTGAAGCGCCATCTAGTGGTGAGGTTGCAAAATGCAACCAACAGAAGTTACGGTGGACGACAGGAAAAGATGTCGTCTTCTGTAGCCAGTTAAGCAATGAGGTTTCTTTATGAAGATAAATTCAGAAATAAGGTTTACCTAATTATTCAGTAAAACGATATGTTATTGTGAATATTATTGTTACTTGCTCATCATTGTGTTCATCATCTAGCTTTTCTGCAAGAAGAACAACATAGTGACGAAACACGTTTGTCCGTTTAGAGCTACTGTAGACATGACAGCGCATTTCAATGTAAGGGGACCCGCGGTGTATGTAGATAGAAATGGCTCATTCTAAGGTAATAAAAACATAACGGTTCATTAAGGAAGGTCTTTATACACCACTGAAAACATAGTTATGTATATGATATTGCATTTCTGTCAACAGATCCTCCTAAATATTACACAATGCATCTTTAAAGCATATTAAAAACTCCACATAGACATATAAACGACATTAAAAACTTGATTTTTACCACAGGAATTCCTGATACAATGCCTGTTTTACTCCACAGACCACATTCCTTATGTTATATTGCATGCTTGCACTGTGCTGCAGCAAACTGAGGAGGGCAGGATTTCTTCTCTTTCCAGTTCCTCTCATTCTTTTGATGTCATCCTCCCTCCCACTCTTTGCATCTGATCCTTTTCCAGCTTTAGGGAAATGGACCTAATGTTGAGCCTCTGGCATTAGAGGCGCTCTCAGACTGACCGTGCTTATTTACTTGCTTCAGCAGCAGCCAGGCTATATAAACTCTGGGCTGAACAACCATCTGCCAGTTTTCATTCAGTCCAGATGCTTCTTCATCTCCTTTCTGAGAGATATAAATTCGGAAGTGCAAGAAAAGAAGTCAGAATTGCGAGTTTCGTTTTTTTCCCCTCAGAATTATGAGAAATAAACTCACAACTGTGAGTTATAAGAGGTTATGTCTAAACTGCTCAACATCTTGCAATTCTGACTATTTTCCCTGTACAATTCAGAGTTTATATCTCACAATTCAGACTTTTTTTTTCTTCAGAATTCCGAGTTTATATCTCACAATTCAGACCTTTTTTTTTTTTTCAGAATTCCGAGGTTATATCTCACAATTCAGACTTTTTTTTTTTCAGATTTCCGAGGTTATATCTCACAATTCAGACTTTTTTTTCCAGAATTCCGAAATTATATCTTACAATTCAGACTTTTTTCCCCCCAGAATTCCGAGTTTATATCTCACAATTCAGACCTTTTTTTTTTTATATCGAGTTTATATCGCAAAATTTACTTTTTTTCCAGAATTCCAAGTTTATATCTCACAATTCACTTTTTTTTAGCATTCTGAGTTTATATCTCACAATTCAGACTTTTTTTTTAGCATTCTGAGTTTATATCTCACAATTCAGACTTTTTTTTTTCCAGAATTCCGAGTTCATATCTCACAATTCAGACCTTTTTTTTCTTCAGAATTCCGAGTTTATATCTCACAATTCAGATTTTTTTTTCAGAATTCCGAGTTTATATCTCACAATTCAGACTTTTTTCCCCCAGAATTCCGAGTTTATATCTCACAATTCAGATTTTTTTTTCAGAATTCCGAGTTTATATCTCACAATTCAGACTTTTTCCCCCAGAATTCCGAGTTTATATCTCACAATTCAGACTTTTTTCCAGAATTCCCAGTTTATATCTCACAATTCAGATTTTTTTCAGAATTCCCAGTTTATATCTCACAATTCAGACTTTTTTCCCCTAGAATTCCCAGTTTATATCTCACAATTCAGATTTTTTTTCAGAATTCCCAGTTTATATCTCACAATTCAGACTTTTTCCCCCCAGAATTCCCAGTTTATATCTCACAATTCAGACTTTTTTTTCAGAATTCCCAGTTTATATCTCACAATTCAGACTTTTTTTTCTTCAGAATTCCGAGGTTATATCTCACAATTCAGACTTTTTTCCCCCAGAATTCCCAGTTTATATCTCACAATTCAGACTTTTTTCCCCCAGAATTCCCAGTTTATATCTCACAATTCAGACTTTTTTTCCAGAATTCCCAGTTTATATCTCACAATTCAGATTTTTTTTTCAGAATTCCGAGTTTATATCTCACAATTCAGACTTTTTTCCCCTAGAATTCCCAGTTTATATCTCACAATTCAGATTTTTTTTCAGAATTCCCAGTTTATATCTCACAATTCAGACTTTTTTTTTCAGAATTCCCAGTTTATATCTCACAATTCAGACTTTTTTTTCTTCAGAATTCCGAGGTTATATCTCACAATTCAGACTTTTTTTTCAGAATTCCCAGTTTATATCTCACAATTCAGACTTTTTTTCTTCAGAATTCCGAGTTTATATCTCACAATTCAGACTTTTTTTTCAGAATTCCCAGTTTATATCTCACAATTCAGACTTTTTTTCTTCAGAATTCCGAGTTTATATCTCACAATTCAGATTTTTTTTCCAGAATTCCGAGTTTATATCTCACAATTCAGATTTTTTTCCCCCCAGAATTCCGAGTTTATATCTCACAATTCAGACTTTTTTCCCCCCAGAATTCCGAGTTTATATCACACAATTCAGACCTTTTTTTCCCAGAATTCCCAGTTTATATCTCACAATTCAGATTTTTTTTCCAGAATTCCGAGTTTATATCTCACAATTCTGATTTTTTTCCAGAATTCCCAGTTTATATCTCACAATTCACTTTTTTTTCTTCAGAATTCCGAGGTTATATCTCACAATTCAGACTTTTTTTTCTTCAGAATTCCGAGGTTATATCTCACAATTCAGACTTTTTTCCCCCAGAATTCCCAGTTTATATCTCACAATTCAGACTTTTTTTTCTTCAGAATTCCCAGTTTATATCTCACAATTCAGACTTTTTTTTCTTCAGAATTCCCAGTTTATATCTCACAATTCAGACTTTTTTTTCTTCAGAATTCCGAGTTTATATCACACAATTCAGACCTTTTTTTTTTTTCAGAATTCCGAGTTTATATCACACAATTCAGACCTTTTTTTTTTTCAGAATTCCCAGTTTATATCACACAATTCAGACCTTTTTTTTTTCAGAATTCCCAGTTTATATCTCACAATTCAGACTTTTTTTTCTTCAGAATTCCGAGGTTATATCTCACAATTCAGACTTTTTTTCTTCAGAATTCCGAGGTTATATCTCACAATTCAGACTTTTTTTTTTCAGAATTCCCAGTTTATATCTCACAATTCAGACTTTTTTTTCTTCAGAATTCCGAGTTTATATCACACAATTCAGACCTTTTTTTTCTTCAGAATTCCGAGTTTATATCTCACAATTCAGACTTTTTTTTCTTCAGAATTCCCAGTTTATATCTCACAATTCAGACTTTTTTTTCTTCAGAATTCCCAGTTTATATCTCACAATTCAGACTTTTTTTTCTTCAGAATTCCGAGTTTATATCACACAATTCAGACCTTTTTTTTTTTTCAGAATTCCGAGTTTATATCACACAATTCAGACCTTTTTTTTTTTCAGAATTCCCAGTTTATATCACACAATTCAGACCTTTTTTTTTCAGAATTCCCAGTTTATATCTCACAATTCAGACTTTTTTTTCTTCAGAATTCCGAGGTTATATCTCACAATTCAGACTTTTTTTCTTCAGAATTCCGAGGTTATATCTCACAATTCAGACTTTTTTTTTCAGAATTCCCAGTTTATATCTCACAATTCAGACTTTTTTTTCTTCAGAATTCCGAGTTTATATCACACAATTCAGACCTTTTTTTTCTTCAGAATTCCGAGTTTATATCTCACAATTCAGACTTTTTCCCCCCCAGAATTCCGAGTTTATATCACACAATTCAGACCTTTTCTCGCAGTTCCGAGTTTAGATATAACCTCAGAATTGGGAGATATAAACTCGGAAGTGCAAGAAAAAAGTCAGAAATTCAATTCAATTCACATTTATTTGTATAGAGCTGTTCACATTACACATAGTTTTAAAGCAGCTTTACAGAAAATGCATGTGTCTACATTACAATTTAGAGTGATCTGTTATCAGAGGTAACTGTCTAAGTTATGTATTTCAGAAATGTACATAATACAAATCACAGTTAGCTAAAATTGATTAAATGTGGAAAAATTATTGAATGTGAGTTTATATCTCGCAGTTCAGACTTTTTTCCAAGTTTAGATATAAAATCAGAATTGGTAAATATAAACTCTCAAGTCTGAAACAAAGAGAGTCATAATTGTGAGATAAACCACACACAGACAAGACTTAAGCCTAGTCCCAGAATAAAATGCGTGTTTGAGCTGATTTAAATGAAAGCAACATGCATTGACATATCTTAAAATATGTCAGTGCAATTTTTTTGTCTCAAGATTCACACCAGTAATGTTTTTTCTAAGGCACGTTTATAAAAGCTACTTAAACGTCCTAATTAAACTAAGACCTAATCCTGGCTTAATCTAAGCCCTGTCTGTGAAACCGGGCCAAAAAGTCATAATTACCTTTTTTATTCCATGGCCGAAACAAGATTTCATATCTTTCCCTGGGCCTGTCTAAGACAAATTACTGCCCTCTGTCTTTCTGTAGAAGTATTTATTTACACCGTTCAGAAAATAAACATATATTTGAAGCATTTGAAGCAGCCAGATAGTTATTTTAAGCAATTGTTTTTTTATGCAGGTATGCTCAGAGGAGACCTTGGATGAGATTCTCCAGCGATACCTGCGCTACAATTCCCATGCATCAAGCTACACCTGGAAACACAATGGTGTAAATTTGGACATGAGCAAGACCCTGAGTGAAAACGGCATCCCTGAAGAGGACGAGTTTTACTGCGGAAGCCCAGACTGTAACCTCTTCTCTCCATCCATATGCCTGTATTTTAACGACGACCTCACTGAACTCTAAAGACTTATGCATTAATATGAACAATGGCATATAATTCATTAGAATATTGTATCCACTGCTAGCAAATTTATAGGCATCTGAGCAAGAACGCCACATCAACTATTTATGTGTTCAGTGCTTTATCGATTTCTGTCTATGGTTATCTTATTGCAGCTCTCTGGGCTTCATCCAATCAAATGCCGTGCAACAGAATAAAAAAGATGAATGTCAGCCTACATAATAAACCCTTGAACCATAAAGTCTGGTGGTTGCCATGGTAATTGCTCGGAGGAAATGCAGCAGCTACTGTATTGTAGGCCACAGCGGGCTCTCAACCCTAATTAACTTGCATTATAAATGTATGCATGTACACAGAATTGATTTCATGCAACCAACATATCAATGAAATCACTACTTTATGAGACTCGTTTGTGTGATGCCATTAACATCAGCAAACGTGCGTCTTTAAGGCAAGCAGTTTCATTTGCTGCTCGTCTTTGTGTCGTGTGCACAAGAAAGAACATTCAACCAGGGGATCTGGCTAAAGATGGCTTAAAATTATTTAAAAATAAGACAACATATACTTTAAAATAAGCTGAACAGCTAAAGCTCAAGATGTGAGTTGATGTCATATTTCTTATTTTAATTAATTCCCCCAAACACTTGTCATTTTACTAAAGAGCTGGGGTTCCCACCGGTATTTAAGATATTTAAAACAATTACACAATTTTTGTAGACCTGGAAAAGTCATGCATATTAGTAAAATCTTAAAAAGTCGTGAACATTTCTATAACATACATACAGTTTTCTAGTTATTGTCAAGCTCTAAAATATTTTAATGGCTAGAAATTGCAATTTGTGAGTAAAAATTATAAAAAACTATTCACAAATGACTAGAAAAGTCATGTAAATTCATTAATAAAATGTAAACTGAAAAACATTGTTATTTAAACTGCTTCTGTAGTTGTGCAATTGTATTTTATTTAATGTAATTATAATAATAAAAGTAAATGTTAGAAATATAATTTCAACTATTTATATAAATATTTATTATTAAATGAATTATATTGCCACTAGTTTCTGTAAAAAAAAAAATATATATATATATGTGTGTGTGTGTGTGTGTGTGTGTGTGTGTGTATATATATATATATATACACACACATATATACATATTATTATAATTATATTATTATTTTTTAAATGTGCAGCTTTTTCTTTATATATCAGAAGTGCCAGACATATCTTGGGGGCGTCAATTGTCTTTGACAATAGTGTCAGAAAGGATGAGAACCGCTGATGTAGAATATGAAACTATATATATACGAACTGCAAGTTTAATCAAAGAAAGGGTATTTCAAGTTGGAAAATGTGCATAAGCTGCTCTGGTTTGCATGGAAACTTGTGGCATGCATCCTTGAAAAGTGTCAGCGTTTAGAATGCAATATGAGCATTTGCAAACTATTAGTGTAAATCAGCAGCTAAACATGTGGAATGATCAATCTGTGCCATTTCCATTTGCTAATAATTATTCTATCTTTTGCAGCTTTGATAACTTGCTTTGTTTTGTCCTCACCTCAAATAGTTAAATTTTAAGCAATGCAACATGATGTAAGTGTGGGCATGGCTGCGGCAGCGCTCCCCCCCGAGCCAACCTCACATCAGCCCTTTCGCTCCAGCTCTTTTTCTTTTTTTCTTTTTCTTTTGTGGATTTGTTTTTACAAAGGTGGGGGCTTTAAAGAATATTAAGGTGGCCATGTTTGTTAGATTCGTGTTGCTCTCTGCAGTGTGCGCGCGCGTTACTACCGTGCACTTGCAGAAAAAAACAGAGTTACAAACCAGGCAAGTCTGAAGCAGCGAGAGAGAAAGATCACACAATAAAAATGAAATGAAATACAAGTGCAATCAGCCATACTCCCCCCTCCAGTTACAGTGTGATTATTTTTTTAAGAAGGGAGGGGAGACATGAGAGAAAGAGAGAGAGAGAAAAAAGGAGGAGGAGGAGGGGGGGCGTTCTGAAATAATATAGTCAGCCATTTTTATGTAAGGGGATTTTTCTTATGGGGGGGGGGTTGTTAAAAAATAAATATAAGGGCGGCCATCTTTGTTTCTCTGCCTTGTAGTGTAAAATATTCCAAAACGCCCCCCACTTTTTGTGTGTCGATTTGAATATTAAATAAATATCATAATTCGGACGGAATACACTTTTGGATCTCGCGGAACGGGGTCACCAGCGGGAATATAATGTCCTCTCTTCTCCGTTCTTGTGAGGAAGATGAGGGCACGGCGGTTAATTCCGAGGGAGGAGATTTTGATGAAGAAGAAGAAGACGACGGAGACCTGGACGAGAACGCAAGCGACATAAACTCGCCGGCGGCGCCTCGAGAAACTGCAGCAAGAGCCGCGCCAGGTACCGTACAGTCCGCGCGCGTGGGGCACAAAAACACATCGAAACAGACGCGAATCACCCTTAAACTGCGACATCTGCGCGACTGTATACTTCATCATGGATGCTCTGATGCTGTTAGGAATTGTGCATGCTTTATTTATCCGCGTGCATTTCGGCAAAGAGTTGCATAGAGTTTGGCTAAAGTTGACCGATCCCCTCTCTCTCTGTCCCGTCTGTGTCATTCATCAGGTCTTGTCATATGATGGTGCTTTTTCATCTCCCGCGGTGATCTGACAAAGGATCATTAAGCTGCCATCATCTCTCTCTCTTTTTTTTTTTTTTTTTTTTTTTTTATACCCTGAAGGTTGCGGATATTTACTTAAGCAGATACAGAATAACAAGCCAATGCATTGATCTAAATGCGGGTCAGAAAGAGGCGCGAGTGTCAGGACTAACTGTTACCGCTTTGATTGTGACAATGTAAATAAACTTGACCCGACCCACTGCCGCCTTGTTCAGAGATCTGCTATGCTTTCACTTTGCAAAATGTCATGACAGTTTGTCCTCTGTCATCATCCCTCAGGCTGTTTGACTGTATATATGGTATATATGACATCAACAGAGATAGTGATGAGTCAAAAGTTTCACTATTCAGTCGATTAATGTGCTATCTTATAGCGCACATTCATAGCTTAGTTATAAACATGACGCTATGTCATATTATTACGAGGAATGTGATTAGTCATTTTTATTTATTTTTTATAATAACTGGTAAAATAATTTGTGACACCACAATTTTTATTTTTAAATACTATTTTTCTTTAAAATAACTTTAGTTAATTCTAACTTTTATATTTGGGGCCTCGTGTAGTGTGTGTGTCTCGCGCATTCCCACAGTGCGCGTGAGTCAGTCAGCAGCAGCAGCACGCGCGTCCTGTCTCGCCCCCGCGACCTCCATGTGCGGTTCATCTGGTGGTCTCTCACTCCGGGTGCAGGAGTTCACGACGAGGGGAGCATCAGCTTAGCTCACGGCCTTTCAATCCCCGAGCCTCGAGTGTGTGTTTCTGCCGCCTCTGGCCGGGGGGGGGGAGGGCTCTGCCCGCGCGCGCGCCCCAGCAACAAAGACACTATCAAATCCAACTCATTAATCTTAGCGCAATGGCGATACTTCTGCGCTATTTGCTGTTAGTCAGACATGATATGATGATACAGTGCAGATACGGTGCTACATTTACAAAAACAAGCTGTATAATGCAGTGTAAAACTAGAAAGTGAGTAGGTGTACTTTTTAACGTGAGCAGGTATTTCTATCTTATCTGACCCTTAAAAAAAAAGAAAAGCTCTTTCCTTGGTGTAGCCTTAAGTAATGTCGTCAGGTTTATTAGGCATGTTGAATTATATTTTGGACTTGGTAATATTATGTCCAAAATGTTTTTGAATTTAAATGGGCTAAAAGAGTTGTGTTTTACACAGAACTGAAAGAATAGACTGGTTTAGTTTCGTGTCAACGTTTTTACATGGCTGCTGTAAATTGTCACATGACTGCAGTTGCCCCTTCTGAAAGATGATGTCTGTGTCAAAGCGCCTTTTATGGAAGCATAATACAGGGACCTTTTTTGGAATATATAATATTAACCCCTTTTGATTTAGATGTTACCTCATGAAGCACATTGTAGGTTAACTGACAACAGGAACACATTCTGAGAGAGTTTTGAGTTTGATGGTTGTGGTTTGCTATTGGTCATCTCATGTGAGTGACAGGTTGTGAGTTATTTTGATTAAAGATTATGAGGGCACATAAATAAATAAAAAAGTATGTGCATGTATAAATCTTTTAAAAGAAATACTGCAGTATTCCATAAAAAAAGTAAGAATTGTCGATTTTGATTTCATGGTGGCTTTAGAGTAATTTATTCTGCTCATGCAGTGACCTGAAATTTTCATCTTATAGAGTGCCACATACAATATTTATCATCTTAAAATTCACTCTGTAAATAGCTTTCCATGCGAGCCGGCTGTCATAATTAGGTCATGTAGATAATTATGTTTGTGAGATTAATTCATTAAATAATACAGCTTAGTTCAAGTCATAAGTGGAATGACTTATTTCCTATGTGACAGTCTCGGTCTCTGCACCGCTCGTGTTGTTCAATAATTGAAGTGGGAAATGATTTGAAGGATACCTCAGAGGGTTTGCAAAGAATTACGGTCACTTTAATTCCATCAGTCCTCCCATGTTCCCTCATTTCCCTGCATCTCTCTCACTTAGATGATGGAGACGACATTGGCGAGACATCAGACAGGGACAACCTGGGGAAAAAGAAACGAGGCCCTAAGAAAAAGAAAGAGACGAAGAAGAAAGACAAGGACAAGGAGGGGAAGATGACCAAAGCGCGCAAGCGCAAAAAAATAGTATGTGGTGGTTGATGTGTTTTTCTGTCTTCATGTTCAGATGCATGTTTCATTCAACTTTTAGTTAATAGTAATCTGCAAACCATCAATTGATTTTTAATCAAATTACAAATTTAAGGCAAATTACATGATATGCTGATTAATTAGCCCTTAGGAATCACAATATATCAATATATTACGTATAATAATATATCATATGTATTATATCAATAATATATACTGTATATATATATATATATATATTAAAAAACAAAACTGCGTGCATTTTGCAGATTAACATTGTTTTGGTTTTGCTTTGGCTCTGCGTGACTCTGCGGATGAATATGGTTCTTTCTCATAACTAAAAGAGAGAGAGAGAGATATTATCCTGCTGCTCATAAAACATTCACTTTAGGCTTAAGATATATAACCAGGTTAGATGGAAAGTATCTCTCAAGCTGACTAGCTGAAGACGTTACTGTAGCTTTACATATTAATGGATATGGTACTGCGTTGAAAATAAATTCCAGCACAGCGCTACAACAACCATAATGAAATGAGCCTTCACAATAAATAATGCGTTACAGTGAACTCTGTTAGAGATCTACATATGGCTGTTGAGTGATAAAAACATCATCTCCGCGTCGCTTTTACAACATTTCAAATCCTTCAGTTCTCGCCATCTCCGAAAAGCCAAGCCAATGTTGATTCTTGTTTTATTACGAGCTCTGTCTCGTTCTCTTTTTGCCAGCAGACTCTCCTCTGTTCGGCGTTTGTTTAAAACGGGTTCTCCATGTCAACCTTTCTCTCTCGTTGTGAAACTAACCTCTGTCACTCCCACACCAGACACACGCCAAAGTAGCCGGAGAAACTTCTCTCTATTTACAGATATGACGAGACACGCACGGGCGAGTGACGCATGTACGCAATTTCTCGTGAAAAACATCCCGACAGGTCTAAAATATAAACACTTATCATAGGCTTACCATAGTGAATCAGGGTAAGACAAAAACACGTTTTGGAAAAAGGATTGATGATGCATTGACAACATCTTTGTTGATTTTGAATAAAAAAGCGTGGTGTACATTTAAAAGTAATTGCGCAAATTTATTGTCACATTATTGTTTTTATAATTAAGTGTATTAAATGAATGCAAGTATATTGACAGCTCCAATGAAATGTTCTTAAGGTTGATCTCACTTTCTCCGCCTCTTTCAGGACAGTGACATAGAGAGAGACTCAGAACCGGACTGTGCCATGAACTCTGACAGTGCTGCCAGCGATTACGGAGGGGAGAAGAAAAAGAAGAAGAAACACAAGGATAAAAAAGAGAAGAAAACCAAGAAAAAGAAGAAAGAGGATGAAGACAGCACACATGAAGAGACCACAAAGGTTATCCATTTGCGATCTCTGTCTTTTCTTGCTCTGCATGCTGAGTCGCATGATTCAGGTTTTGTTTTTCCTTATTCTCTTCTGTATCCAAACACAATCAGCTCTTTATAAAGTGTACAATTTAATACTCAACTTAGAGAATAAAAACTGATCAAAGTAAACATACTTGTTTGGCTCAAGTAAAGTTAAGTAGGAATTGCATTTTTCTGTGGAAGTACTTTATTTAAAGGGATAGTTCACTTTGAAAATCAATTTTGATATGTTTTAGCTTACCTCAAGGGCATCCAAGATGTAGGTGTCTTTGTTTCCGCAGTAGTTTCAATTTGGATATTTTTAGGTCAAACCATTCTTGTCTGTCAGTCATTTCATGCAGGTCTATGGTCACTGTCTCAAAGAGCATGCACAAAGTCCAAATTAAAACAATTCCCCATCGTCCAAATGAACAATTCCCCATCATAAGTACACATTGATGGCCTAAGACACGAAACGAGCGGTTTGTGTGAGAAAACGAACAGTATTTATATCGTTGTTATCTCTTGAAAACAGCACACGTCCAAATGATCTGACGGCGCGGGCGGGTATAGATATATACATAGATGTCGCCTTGGCTACGGTTTCGTTCCAATGAACTGCAGTAGCAAAGGCGACATCTAGTGTATACATCTATACCTGCCCGCGGGCGGGTATAGATGTATACACTAGATGTCGCTAGGCTACGGTTTCGTTCCAATGAACTGCAGTAGCCAAGGCGACATCTATGTATATATCTATACCCGCCCGCGCCGTCAGATCATTTGGACGTGTGCTGTTTTCAAGAGATAACAACGATATAAATACTGTTCGTTTTCTCACACAAACCGCTCGTTTCGTGTCTTAGGCCATCAATGTGTACTTATGATGGGGAATTGTTTCATTTGGACGATGGGGAATTGTTTTAATTTGGACTCTGTGCTTGTGTTTTGAGACAGTGACCGTAGACCTGCATTATATGACTGACAGACAAGAACGGTTTGACCTAAAAATATCAAAATTGAAACTACTGCGGAAACAAAGACACCTACATCTTGGATGCCCTTGAGGTAAGCTAAAACATATCAAAAATTAATTTCAAAGTGAACTATCCCTTTAATGAAGAAAATGTAGTCTCATGAACAAATAAATTTAAAGGGGTCATGGCATGAGAAATCAAATTTCCTTCATCCTGCAAGTTTCTTAGCTTAAAACGTCCTCATCATTATAAACAAAGCATTTATTCAATCTAGAAAACAGCTCATTTTGATATTGCGGGATCTGTGATGTCACATAGGCAAATACATTTGCATATGACTGCCTCCAGAGCAAGACATCGACGAATAGTTAAACATCATCACACCATAGGCTCCGCCCACTGGCGTTCAGTCGCTTAACGACTGACATTTTCTTACACTGGATGTGAGCGTCACATCAAAAACAGAGAAACCATTAAAATCACTGACGCTGTCTACACTGATACAGTTTACAGATGCGCGTTCAGTTTCTGACGTACTCCACACACTTGAGTCTGTCGACAACAGGACTACTAGACGAGTGAAAGAACGTTCACTTGGTTTAAAAAGTTTGTTTGCGTCTCTGTACAGACTTCAGAAGGATCCCAGTGTCAGAAGCAAGTGGATGATTTATTTTAATGTCGTCCCGGATCATGTCTAAGGATTATATGTTTGTTCAGAGCTTTTTTTTTGTAAACGAGGCTCAGTGTAATGGAGAGTTCACAAAGAAACTCTTGTTGAAAGTTGAAGCAGCGACTGTATTGAATCTGACAGCAGCAGCTGCAGCACAAACTGAAGTAAATGATTTCATAATGCTTTATCTGTAAATTACAGTTTTATGTGGATAAGGTTTTCAAAACACTTACTCATGTGCAACAGTGAGTGTGCGTTGATACTGTTTCCTATGCAGTGACGTTAGCCAATCATAACAGTGGCCATTTACTGACAAGCCTTAAAGGAGCCGTGCCTTAAAAACTGATAATTTGAGACAGAATGAGGGTTGAAAATAATATATATAGTTGTTTATTTATTTTGCAAAATAAACTTTAGTGAACCTCAAGTAACATATTAAAATAAAAATCCACGCCATGACCCCTTTAATAAAGTAAAGTTACCTAGTTGCAAGAACACTTTAATCCAGATCTACAGTAGGATTAAAGTATTATATTTTACATAATTATTTAAAATATTTGCATTTATATGGAAAGAACTTGCTTAAATTCCTCAGGATCTAAGTTCACCAGAGGAAAACTAATCATCTTAACACTGATTCCCTACAAAACACAAATACCAACTACAACAAAACAACAGAGTTCAAAAGAATTCAAGCCCATGATAAATTCCCTTTATTTTACCAATAATTAGTTGAATATTACATAGCGGTTAGTATTTACTGTGTATCAGAATATGAATGGCTTTCATCTGCAGAGCTGGTGTTAGTGCTGTATATGCAAGAAATTTGCCTCAATGTAAGGTGTTTGCAGACAGAAACTTCACACATTCACAAACACATATGCAAGCACATCATCAGAGGTTATTCTCGCACTTGCATCCAGAAATTATGAAAGAATGACATGCACAAACTGTGACATGATGTTTCTAACTGTTGCGTGGCCATGATAATGTACCACACACATAATTACTGATCCAGCTAACATGTAGCGGAGCCCAGATGTGTCCAGATGTTTATTACCCATCCACACTGTGACAGCCATATGATGAAGCCTCTCTTCCAGCCGGTAGAGATGAAAACATCAGCCCAGCTGGCTAGAGAGTGGGGGCTGGAAGATGTCGATCACACATTCACAGAAGAAGATTACCGCACACTAACCAACTACAAGGCCTTCAGCCAGTTCATGAGGTACTGACTTGCACCAGGGCTTTCACACATTGTAGTTCCTTTGCAGCAACATTTCTGTATTAAACGTATTATATCGTCTGCAGACCCATGATTGCTAAGAAGAACCCTAAAATCCCCATGTCCAAGATGATGACCATTCTGGGGGCCAAATGGCGTGAGTTCAGCACCAATAATCCGTTCAAAGGCTCGGCCGCAGCCGTTGCTGCCGTAGCCGCCGCCGCCGCATTAGCCGTTGCTGAGCAGGTCTCGGCAGCGTCGGCCTCCCCTGAACCCCCACCTCAGCCACCACCACTTCGCAAGGCCAAGACCAAAGAGGGCAAAGGTAAGGGTTCAGAAAGCATGGGCAGCTTTATGGGTTTCAGTACAGGTACAACACACAGCACTAAAAATGTCTGGTTTTGTAGGATTGATAGCAATATCTTAAAAATTATAAAACGTTTCTTCTATTTTTACATTCCAATGACCTTTGTCGTCATCTTAGCGGACACTTAAAGTGCCCCATTATGCTATTTTAAAGGTTCCTAATTTTGTTATAGAGGTCTCTTACAATTTACAAAGTTTCATGTTCTCAGAATATACATTGCACGTCACCTCATTTCTCAAAGATTCAGTCTCTCTAAACCCCTCCTTTCCGAAAGCCTACTCTGCTCTGATTGGTCAAACAGTCCAGTCTGTTGTGATTGGCTGACCAAACATCCATTACCATATCTGAATTTCAGCTCCGAAGGCTTCCATAGCACTTGTAATCATACAAACAGTAATGATGGTGTCAGTTTTTCCGTATCATTTGCTGAAAACAGCGTCTTCCCGACATGAACAACACAAATCAAACTCTTCCAGTCTCAGCTACAACTACAGTGTTTGAGGGTCAAAGTAGACGTTGTTCACAGACAGCCAGTGAAGACCATAGACTGGCATTATGCAAATGTGTTACATCATTACGTAGGTTTGTAACAGGAAGTGAGACTGGAATTACTGACGACTCAGCAGTTCAGAATCAATTCTTTCTTTTAGGAGACAATAACTTTATTTGTCGTGCACTTGATCTTTAAAACTTTGCAGACCTTTTACATTCACAAACATCTATATTACACACTGCATGAAAGGTAATATTCAAAAAAGCATAATAGAGGCACTTTAAATCTCACTTATAAAACACTGAGACATTTAATTTAATTGCATATTTAATAGCAAATTAATATTACTCTTTTTTTATACTGCACCTTATTGAACTTGTAGCTTTTAAAAAATATATATTTTTAGTTTTTTAGCGTATTCTTTTTTATCCAGACAAAATGCTATCTAATTTTAATATTGGCCATTTATTGGTTATCGGCAGGCCCTGGCTACAAGAAACGCAGTAAGAGTCCTCGTGTCTCAGACAAGAAGAAGCCAAAACCCAAGAAAATGGCTCCTCTGCGCATTAAACTGGGAGCACTTGGTAGCAAGAGGAAGAAGAGCAGTTCGGTGAGAGTGTGTGTGTGATGCATATCCCCGTAAATGTGTGTTGGGTGCAGTGGTTGTGTTTGATTGTATGTGTTATGCAGAGTGAGGAGGTGGATGAGGACGACTCTGAGCAGGAGAACTCCAGCGTTCATAGCTCCTCAGTCCGATCTGACAGCTCGGGACGGGTCAAGAAGAACAAAAGGGGTCGTCCGGCGAAGAAGAAGAAAAAGGGTGAGATCCCCCCCCCCCCCCCCGTTTAACCCTCTGATTTAATAAATAAAGCAAAAAAATCTAAATTTTTTGCTTTTCATACAAATTTGAATCATTCCTCTTCCTTGTGCCCTAAAATTATTAACAAATGTTCACTGAAATTAGGGCTGTGTGGTATGACGGTATATATCAGGGCGACAATATAAAGTGTCTACGTTACAGATTTAGCTATATATTGCAGTGTGTACATTTATCCACGTAGCACAGTACTACTTAAAGTTATTGACACGTTAGAGTGATAAAGAAATATGCGTGATTGAAAAAAATAAAGAGTGGGACGTGCATGAGAACTCAGTGGCGTACTCATGCTGACTGACTCATGATATATAATTATTGTGAAATACAATTTGTTATATCATGAAATTAGATTTTGGTCATATCGCACCCCCTCCCCCAGTTTCAGTAGAGGTTTCTTAGTTCATTACCATATAATTGTGGGTAAGAAACCAATGATAATCACCCATTGTGGTTTGGATGCACACCGATAACGGCTAAAAATTGCTTTTAAAATCTTCTTAATGAAGTTGACATTATGCTCGCTCATGCTCGTATCTCTCTCTTTCTTTCTCAGTGCTGGGTGATGAGGATGGCGATGGCTATGAGACTGACCATCAGGACTACTGCGAGGTGTGTCAGCAGGGAGGAGAGATCATCCTGTGTGATACCTGTCCTCGAGCGTACCACCTGGTGTGCCTTGAGCCTGAGCTGGAGAAAGCGCCCGAGGGCAAGTGGAGCTGCCCTCACTGTGTGAGTCACATAAACCCAAACCTACAGAATCACAGATCCATTTGAAACTGAAGGACTCAGTGAAGCCAGACATCGTCTGATATATTTCCCACATTTTTATAAGAGCAGATCATCAACAAACCTTCATCATATACAGCATGAGATCAAACAGGATGTTTTCAGTTTGTTATTCCTCTCTGTAGGATCTTCACACTGAGCTTTTCTAGACTTATTCCCTAGTGAAAAATAAATATGCTAAAATGTATTTGAAATACATTTATTTTAATACTAAGTATACTACAAATACATTTACATATTTATGTACGTAATATAAATACCCTGCAATTGTACTTTTGGTATCCTAAATTTGTATACTAAAAGTCTGCTAAATTGGAACAACTAATTTTGTACTAAATGCACTTTATCCAGAAGTAGTGCTGAGGTCCAACTAAAGAAATACTTAAGTATATTTGATTGTGCTTAAGTGGAACTATTGCAAGTATACTTTAAGTACACTTTAAATATCTTGCATTTAAAGACTGATATTATACAGAGATCATACTCTCCTTACTTAGATTGATATTAAAGGGGTCATCGGATGCCCATTTTCCACAAGTTGCTATGATTCTTAAGGGTCTTCGTGTAAAGTTTGTAATATACTTTGGTTAAAATTCCTCAATGGTTGTGTAAAGCAACACCCTTTTTACCTCCTCAAAAACAGCTCTGTTCACAGCGACCCGTTTCGGTGCATGTCTCTTTAAATGATAATGAGCAACTGCTCACCCCACCCCTCTCTTCCATGGGGGGTGTCGAATGGCTGAGCGGAGCATGAGCAACATATTCATAGCAATCATATTGCTCAGAAAATCCAAACGGCTTGCTTATTGAGAGTGTTTAGACTTTTTGAGGATAAAAATTGATTTTTTTCATTGTATGGCGGTTGTGTCCACACACTGCAAAGACACATTTATATGCAAACACCATATAAAAGTGAATTTTGCATCCGATGACCCCTTTAAAACACATTTTAGGCTTAATATTAAGAAATGTGCATTGTGCAATAAAGAAGTGCTCCAAGGAAAGTTTAATTATAATCTTTATATCAGTAAGTCTCAGTCAGTAAATATGTATTTGTAGTATACTTAAATACATTTTGGTGTAGGTTTTTTCCACTAGGGTTGTAATTAAAGTCTATATCTTTCAGGAGAAAGAAGGGATCCAGTGGGAAGCAAAGGAAGAAGACTTTGAGGACTTTGAAGAGGAGTGTGACGATGTCCGGGATGTGGAGGCAGGGCTGGGTGGAGAGGAAGAGGAGGATGATCACATAGAGTTCTGTCGCGTGTGTAAAGATGGAGGAGAGCTGCTGTGCTGTGACTCCTGCCCGTCATCCTATCACATTCACTGCCTGAACCCCCCACTGCCCGAGATCCCCAACGGAGAGTGGCTCTGTCCACGCTGCACTGTGAGTAATGCTCTGCCACTACACACGTGGTTCTTCAACGACTGGCAATTTTATCTCCAATGGCTTAATACTGACTTCTTTTTGTTGTATTGAAGTGTCTTGAAAACTTTTTACAATAACTGATATATGCTGATTTTCAAATGTCTTTTTTTTGTTGCTTTTACGCAGTTTTTTTCTCTGACCCAAACATTAAACCTTAAACTACGAACTAAAACTGTGGTAGTTGAAGCATAAACCATTTCATTGTTTAATGTGGAAAAATGACTTGCTATGGGATGTCCCGTAGTTGTGGAGACACCACAACAAACAATTTTGTTGTGGTGACTCCTAATAAAGTTTTTTCCAAAAGTTATTATACTTGCTTACCATGGAGACAACAGTGTCAGTGAAGAGCATGCTTGAGATGAAATATGAGACATGTGATGTGTGAAGAAAAGAAAGAAATTCAAGGTAAATATCTCTCGTGAACAGAATATTTTTGTCATTTTCAACCTGTAATTTTGTTAATATATGTGTGAAATATGTATGAGGTCAGTAAAAAAAATGTATATACTTTTATTCAGCAAGTATGCAAAGTCTTACATGGTTACTATTTCAAACAAATGCTGTTCTTATGAACTTTCTTTTCATCAAAGAATCCTGATGAAAAATGTATTAGTTTCCACAGAAATATTCAGAAAAAAATTATTGATAATAGTAATAAAAATGTTTCTTGAGCATATAAGATAATAACTTCAGCATATTAGAATGATTTCTGAAGGATCATGTGACAGTGAAGGCTAAAGTAATGATACTGAAAATTCAGCTTTGACACAGTCAGGAATAAATTGCATCAGTACATAAATCTAGCATTTTATGTATTCTTAATACGTACAATAAAGTATTTACAGTATATAAAGAGAAGTAAAGACTTGGGATAAACACAGGTGTGTTAACTGAGATGGGTTTAGCTGAGTTGAATTGGGTTGAATTTAGATTAGATAAGTCAGTTGAGTTTTTAAATATTGATTATTGTGATTGGTTTGGGTTGTGGATAAAGTCATTTATTAGGTTATTGAGTTTAACTTATACTTAGGGAAAGAAGACAAGCTTGTGATTTTAATTTATATTTAATACATCACAAATTCATCAATGGTCAGTCTATCAGAAATTTGTAACACAATCGGCTGTTAACTTCTGTTGTCTGTTTTTCAGTGTCCACCAATCAAAGGGCGAGTGCAAAAAATTCTGCACTGGCGATGGGGTGATCCCCCACCCCCAGTTCCTGTCCCTCCACCCCCAGACGCACCCCCCGATGCCCCGCCCCCTCCGCCCATGAAGGGTCGCCCAGAGAGAGAGTTCTTTGTGAAGCTAACGGGACAGTCCTACTGGCACTGCACCTGGATCACAGAGCTACAGGTGCGAGAGTGAGACAGATGTGTGAGACAGACATAACTGTTATGCGATGTGCAGATTTTCTCTTATCCATCTGTCCTTCCTCAGCTCGAGATCTTCCACTCTGTGATGTTCCGCAACTACCAGCGGAAAACGGATATGGACGAGCCGCCCAGTCTGGACTACGGCTCTGGGGGAGAGGAGGATTCTGGGAAGAGTGAAAAGCGGAGGGCCAAAGACCCTCAATATGCCATTCTGGAGGAGAAGTACTATCGATATGGCATCAAGCCAGAATGGATGATGGTTCACAGGATAATCAATCATAGGTGTGTGATTTTTTTGTGTTAAACTACTATATTATACTGTATATACTAATACTTTGTAATGTCAGAAGATTAAAGTGTGTGTGTATTTGTGTGTGCACAGCTTGGATAAAAAGAGCAACTACCACTACCTGGTTAAATGGAGAGATCTGACCTATGACCAGTGCACCTGGGAGAGAGATGAGCTGGACATCCCTGAGTTTAGTGGGCACAAAACGGCGTACTGGAGACACAGGTGCAGTCATACATAGATGTTTCAGCAAACTTTCACAAGGGTTTGATTTTTTTCATTGGATAGTTCACCCAGAAATTAAAATTCTGTTATTTAAAGGGCCTATATGTTGAATTCAGAAACCGACACCGGTGGCTGTTAAATGAACTGCAGCCATCAACTTATTTCTCGCGCTCGCACTCGTGCACACGTAACATACACTAGACCAGTATATTTGAGACTAGACTATATAGATCTGGCTATGTGAGACTATAGTTTGAATTAATTCCTTTTCTTTGCATTACACCTTGACATTACAGTACAGAATGGCTCCTGAACATTGAATAATCATTCGCTTCATGTGTCATTGAACGGAAGAGAGGCTCTCGGGAGCGTAAACGTCACATCCTTTTGATTTTTCCGGCAAGTCCTTTACATAAAAATCAGTCTACAGGCCTTCATAGACAACCTAAGAAGTTGAGGAAGGTCCTTTTTTAAGTTTCGTTACAAGCTGTTCACACATTGGCAACACAGATATCTTATATATATCTATCCCCTTTAATCATCCTCACGTTGTTTTATTATATTTTTATTGTATTTTTTTCTTCAGTGGAACACAAAATGAGAATTTTAGTAGAATGTGAATGATCCTTTTTCGCTATAAAGATTGACTTGTTTGCCTTTAATGTCCTACATCTGCATTGTAACCTCTTTTAAATAAATGTTTTAGTATATTTTTTCCAGCAGTTATGATATTTTGAATGCAGTGTTCTATTTTTTTTTTCTTATAGGGAGGAAGTGATGAAGGAAGACCCAGAGAAGCCAAGGAGGATGAGGAGGAGAGAGGAGAATGATGAAGCTCCAAGCACGCCTGTTAATGATGTTAGTGCCTTTTATATCAGGGGTTCTAATATTTTTTATACAAAAAAGTAACATTTTTGCCAAAATCAAACAAGCCCAGCCTAGTCAGAATGATGTTTCCCGATTTCTTTTAGAGATGGACAACGCAACCAAATGCAAATACTCACAATTCAACCAAATACAGAAACGCATCGCAAATACTCACAACGCAACCAAATACAGAAATGCGCTGCAAATACTCACAATGCAACCAAATACAGAAACACACTGCAAATACTCACAATGCAACCAAATACAAAAATGTGCTGCAAATACTCACAATGCAACCAAATACAGAAATGTGCTGCAAATACTCACAACGCAACCAAATACAGAAACACACTGCAAATATTCACAATGCAACCAAATACAAAAATGTGCTGCAAATACTCACAATGCAACCAAATACAGAAATGTGCTGCAAATACTCACAACGCAACCAAATACAGAAATGTGCTGCAAATACTCACAACGCAACCAAATACAGAAATGTGCTGCAAATACTCTCAACCCAATCAAATACAGAAATGTGCTGCAAATACTCACAACGCAACCAAATACAGAAACACGCTGCAAATACTCTCAAAGCAACCAAATACAAAATTGTGCTGCAAATACTCTCAACGCAACCAAATACAGAAATGTGCTGCAAATACTCACAACGCAACCAAATACAGAAACACGCTGCAAATACTCTCAAAGCAACCAAATACAGAAATGTGCTGCAAATACTCTCAACGCAACCAAATACAGAAATGTGCTGCAAATACTCACAACGCAACCAAATACAGAAACACGCTGCAAATACTCTCAAAGCAACCAAATACAAAATTGTGCTGCAAATACTCTCAACGCAACCAAATACAGAAATGTGCTGCAAATACTCACAACGCAACCAAATACAGAAACACGCTGCAAATACTCTCAAAGCAACCAAATACAGAAATGTGCTGCAAATACTCTCAACGCAACCAAATACAGAAACACGCTGCAAATACTCTCAAAGCAACCAAATACAAAATTGTGCTGCAAATACTCTCAACGCAACCAAATACAGAAATGTGCTGCAAATACTCACAACGCAACCAAATACAGAAACACGCTGCAAATACTCTCAAAGCAACCAAATACAGAAATGCGCTGCAAATACTCACAATGCAATACAGAAATGTGCTGCAAATACTCTCAACGCAACCAAATACAGAAATGTGCTGCAAATACTCACAACGCAACCAAATACAGAAACACGCTGCAAATACTCACAACGCAACCAAATACAGAAACGTGCTGCAAATACTCACAATGCAACCTAATACAGAAATGTGCTGCAAATACTCACAACCCAACCAAAAACAGAAACAGGCTGCAAATACTCACAAAGCACAAACGATCAGGATGTTAAAATTAACAAAAAAACTCACCTTTCAGGTCAGCGACAACACCACTGACGAGTGGACATTGAACAATAAGCATGTCCCAGTCAGGTTCGTCACTTGTAGGGTCCCCAGGAAACATTTTTGTTGTGGTCTGTGCTTTTTGCAGCGCTTTTCTGTATTTGCAGCGCATGTGTTATCAAACTGATGAAGATGATTTCATAATTTGCTGGTGTTTTTTCTATTTGCATGTGTTTTCTTCAGTTCCAGCGCGTTGAGCTCTCTTGGCCACCATCATTTTAACCTCTTCTGATGTTATAATTTTGTCAAATCTGCTTTCTAGCACAAAGTCCTCAGTGCATTAAAGCTTTTGGGTCATGTAGGAGCACCCTTCTTTCTGTCTTTTCTCACCATTTCTCTGTCCATCTCTCTTCTTTCAGCCCACAATCAAGTATGAAGAGCAGCCAGACTTTGTGACAGAGACAGGAGGAACGCTGCACCTCTACCAGATGGAGGGGCTGAACTGGCTGCGCTTCTCCTGGGCTCAGGGCACTGACACCATCCTGGCTGATGAAATGGGCTTGGGCAAGACAATCCAAACCATTGTCTTCCTCTACTCACTGTTTAAAGAGGTCTGTGCGGCTCAGGCTACAAAAGTATATGTTAAATGACAAGTAAATTTCACGCTATATTTTCTCTCTCCCATCCTGTTTCTCTCTGTCTGTTCTTCCTTATCACTGGGTTTATTTCTGTTTATTAGGGTCACACTAAAGGGCCATTCCTGGTGAGCGCACCGCTCTCCACAATCATTAACTGGGAGAGGGAGTTTGAGATGTGGGCTCCAGACTTCTACGTTGTCACCTACACCGGAGACAAGGACAGCAGGGCCATCATCCGCGAGAACGAGTTCACTTTCGACGACACAGCGGTGAATCGAGGAAAGAAAGCCTTCAAATTACGGGTGAGGAGATGAGCACTGGAAATTACACAATGGTTGGTGATTGGAAAAGTGAAATGCAAAGATGGACAGTGTGAGGAGGAAAAGGAAGTATGAGAGAGTAGCCATAGTATGAGAGACGAGAGAAAGGATGTAATTTGGTTTTGTAAGAAGAAACATACAATAATTGACTTTTACTGTAACCATTCTTTACACTTCCCTCCAGAGAGAAGCGCCCATTAAGTTCCATGTGTTGTTGACGTCCTATGAGCTTGTGACTATAGACCAGAACGTTCTCAAGTCCATTGACTGGGCCTGTCTTGTAGTGGATGAAGCCCACCGTCTCAAAAACAACCAGTCCAAGGTATACTCACTTCATGGGTTTTTCCCGTTTTCTGTCCAGGATTTTATTCGGTTTGTGTGTGTGTTTGTGACGGAGAGAGAGAGAGTTTGGAAGATTTAATTTTCTAATTTAATACAGGAAAGGAAATTACTTTTTGGATTCTTTGCAACACAGCAGATTGAGGATGACAGAAATAAACCGGCGCCTTTATAAACGGTCATAATAAATCCATTACACATTTTCATTCAGCAAGCCATTATCTAAGTTAAAAAAATCATAGCGGGGACAAAAATATGGATGTCAGAAATGTTATTTTGGAG
Organism: Rutilus rutilus; assembly: GCF_951802725.1. Classification (NCBI taxonomy): domain Eukaryota; kingdom Metazoa; phylum Chordata; class Actinopteri; order Cypriniformes; family Leuciscidae; genus Rutilus; species Rutilus rutilus. Next base: position 9,794,981 of record NC_140211.1, read on the forward strand.
TGCTTTTTTTTGGTAGTTTTAAATAATTTTTTTACTAATCATTGTGTGTGCGCAAGTAACTTGATTAAAAAATGAATGAAATGTATAAACAGTGCAGCTTTAAATTGGATTAGGACGTTTAAACAGGACATTAAATAGGACGTTTTTGTAACAATGTGAAAATCTTGATCAATTTGATCAAGAGTCCTTACTAAATAACAGTATCAATTACTTAAAAAAAACAAAAAACGTTTGAACGCTAGTATATATACATTGAGGATTATCTACACATACAAAAAATGCATTACGAAAAACAAATTCATACTAATTCTACTCCTATTTGTACACTTTTGCACAGAGATGTAAAATGTTGTGTCATTGGCAAGCTGTGCTTATCTCGGTTTCATACTAAATTATTAGTGATGCACCTTGTATGTTTCCAGTTGTATTTGTGTGTGTGTTTTATTAACTGAAGTCTTTTGTTGTGGTGTGTTAGTTCTTCAGGAGACTGAATGACTACAAGATAGACCACAAGCTGCTGCTAACGGGAACGCCACTCCAGAATAACCTGGAAGAACTTTTCCACCTGCTCAACTTCCTGACGCCCAACCGCTTCAAGTACCACAAAACACATAAAAGCGCACTTATCCACTCTAGACTATAAAAGTGGCCCAACAAAGTATTTGGACAGTAAAACATCTAATGTATCTAATGCAATGATATATATTTTTTAGTGTATCTTAATGTCCAGATATTTTTTGGGGTCCACTGTATGTACTCACTGTATCAACACAACTCTACATTATTTCACTCTCACTTTGTTTCTGTCCCTCAGCAATCTAGAGGGTTTTCTAGAGGAATTTGCGGACATCTCTAAAGAGGACCAGATCAAGAAACTGCACGACCTGCTCGGCCCACACATGCTCCGGAGACTCAAAGCTGACGTGTTCAAGAACATGCCAGCCAAAACGGAGCTGATCGTCCGAGTGGAGCTCAGCCCCATGCAGAAGTGAGACCTACAACATCAATATGCGTTTTGCATGCTGAATTGATTAGCTAAAGTAATGAAATCAGTTAATTTGTTTAAATAAACATGTTTCTTATTATGCATGCCAGCCTAAAACATTCAAAACAAAAGAGAAATAGTCGATATATAGAGTGGAGGGGGAGATTTTTTTCATATGTTTCTATGTGTGAACAGAAAATACTACAAGTTCATTCTGACGCGTAACTTTGAGGCGCTGAATTCTAAGGGAGGAGGGAACCAGGTGTCTCTGCTCAACATTATGATGGACCTAAAAAAGTGCTGCAACCACCCCTACCTCTTCCCCGTCGCTTCTGCCGTAAGAACACACACTGTATTTCTGACAGCTACGCGAAAACTTTTGAATTTGGAACATTTGGATGGGTTTTTGGCTCTTTTGGACCTATCCTAACTTGTGTAGTGTGAAATACTGCCACCTGCTGTCAGAAAAAATTGGCTGTTAAAATGTTGTGTTTACTGTTTGTCAGGGTTTTTTGTTGAGCATATATGTCTCATAGGCTGTTTTGTTGTGTTTGTGTGTTGCAGGAAGCTCCCAAAACACCAAGTGGAGCGTATGAAGGTGTCGGTCTCACAAAGGCCTCTGGGAAACTCACGCTGCTGCAGAAAATGCTCAGAAAACTGAAAGAACAAGGCCACCGAGTGCTGGTGTTCTCTCAGGTACAAACGCACATGTTATAAATACACATGCACACTGCCTGTTATTTATGCCTGCTACAGACTGTGTGATTTGGGCAATCCTATAAGATCATTACAGATCACATTGTACGACATGGATCTAATAAACTTGGGTACGACATGCATGTAGACTGTACGATGATGATGACACCTATTGAATCTTAGGCTACGACGCAAGTTAGTATAGTGGCGCTAGTGGTGAACAAATAAAGCAAGATGAATTGCACTTTGGCAATTGTAGTTTTTATGTGCGCTGAAAAAAGAGGAGGAAGCGAAAGAGTAGAATATGGATGTGGTCATGTCTAGGGAAAAGTGGCCAACTTGACATGCACATTTTGCAAATGGAGCTTGAGGTAAATAGTTTTGAGTTTTAGCATCATGTCGTGTTGATCAATACGCCATTCCATGTTGCATTTTTATTGGCTGGTCAGTAGACGTTGAGATGATCATTTTACAGTTCTGACAACTGTCAGAAAATTATTGCAGGCTATCTTTGGTCGCAAGACCTTGACAACAGCCGTCTTTGAACCTCTCTCACTCTACGGCATAGGATCGCCGTTTAGGGGCCACGACTGCAGAAATCACCACGATTGGTCATCTTTCATCTGACAGCCCAAAATTGTACAATGTGTACCAGGCATTACACATGCCACATAAGAAGCTGCTGTATTTGCATGGACTATCAAATTGTGGTATGTTTAGTGCCCCCATGTGGTACACAGGGGAAACTCTAGAAATGTAAAATACTATAAATATTACAAAATATATTGTTTTTAAAATTGCATTTACCATGTTTTATTTCTATTCAAATTGTATACAGCTTTGTGTTTCTAATTATTGCCGTCTAATATGGAGCCCACGGTAGCCACTTGGATGGTATTTGCTCTGCACATTTTGATTGGATCATACTTACACACTCTGTTTCCTCCTTAGATGACCAAGATGCTGGATTTGCTGGAGGATTTCTTGGATTATGAGGGTTATAAATATGAGCGAATTGATGGAGGCATTACTGGAGCTCTCCGTCAGGAAGCCATCGACAGATTCAACGGTAACAGCAGTTTACCATATGTGACCCTGGATCACAAAACCAGTCACAAGTCGCACGGGTATATTTGTGGCAATAGCCAACAATACATTGTATGGGTCAAAATTATTGATTTTCCTTTTATACCAAAAATCATTAGGATATTAAGTAAAGATCATGTTCTATTAAGATATTTGGTAACACTTTATAATAACTGCATGCTATTAATCATTAGTTAAGCATTACTAAACAGTTAATTCATCATTTATAAAGCATTAATATACATTAATAAGCAGTTTATAAATACAGCTATAAATGCTTTATTCTTGATTTATAAGCATATTTATGATGTGTTTAATAATTGTATTTTCATACTTTATTAATTATCAATTTATCATTTCTAAATGAAGTATAGCATTATTTACAAACCAGTTACATTATTTACCATTATTTATAAACTAGGTGTTGTCATTGATTAATAAAATCACTTAGAAAGTGTAAGTAAATGTAGTAGATTCAGGTAGTTATAAAGCATTTAGTAGTGGTCAGTTAACTATTTTGTGAGCTCATCTAAAGTGAGGACTAGTTATGCTTTGTAAAGCATTTATAAAAGAGATTTAAAGACTCAGTTTTCTTCTAAACAGAAAAAGGAAACAAACACACACAGTGATACAGAACATAAAAATATTAACAGCCTTTATATCCTCTTTGTAAATGCTTTAAGAGGCATAACTAGTCCTCACTTTAGATGAGCTCACAAAAAGAGTTCACTGACCACTACTGAATGCTTTATAAATACCTGAATTAACCCTGAATTACAGTAGAAATACATGTTAATAAAGCATTTATTCACACACTAAGTAACTATTACTATATGTCTGAATAATAATATGTATTTAAACAGTTTATTAATAATTTTCTAAGTGATCTTATGAACCAATGACAACTAAATAACCGGTTTGTAAATAATGCAATACTTCATTTAGAAATGAGAAATTGATCATTAATAAAGTATAAAAAAATACAATTATTAAACACATTATAGATATGCTTATAAATCAAGAACAAAGAATTTATAACTGTATTTATAAACTGCTTATTAATGTCTATTAATGCTTTATAAATGACGTATTAACTGTTTACTAATGCCTAACTAATGATTAATAGCATGCAGTTAGTATAAAGTGTTACCGATATTTTGTAAATTTCCTACCGTAAATATATCAAACATTTATTTTTGTGAGTGAACGCAGCAAAATCGTAAACATAAATGTACAACTTTAAAGGCGATTTTCTCAATGTTTCGATTTTTTTGCACCCTCAGATTCCAGAATTTCCAATAGTTGTATCTCGGACAAATATTGTCCTATCCTAGCAAACCATACGTCAAAGGAAAGCTTATTTATTCAGCTTTCAGGTGATGTATAAATCTTAATTTAAAAAAATGTACCCCATGTGACTGGCTTTGTCGTCTAGGGTCACATTTATACATGTTGAGAATATTTCTGTAGTGTGTTTTGGATGCAGCTAGAGAATTAGCTTCAGCAGTGATCCTGTGGTGCTTTCAGGTGATGAAACTAAATGACAATAACATAAAATAAGAATATATATATATATGAAGTTAATATGATTTTGTCTGAAACAGGGTTTCTGCGGGTCTTAAAATGTAAGGCCTTAAAAAGGTCTTAAATCAGTGCAGTATGGCATGAATATGGCATGATATGTTACATGCATTGCAATGCTTATTTCATGTTTCCAATACAAAAACAAATATCTAATCCCTTCAATTTATTCCTTACATTTTCTTTACTTGGTCTTAAAAGGGTCTTTAAAAAGTCTAAAACCCGCAGAAACCCTGTGTGAATGTCATCAAGCTGTGCCGTACTTTTAACACGTTTAGTATATGCGCTAAAGAGAGAGCAGCAAAAACTGAGATGATTAAGAAACGTGTGAGATATTATTCTGTTGGCCCTCAGAATATGTGAGTGCCTTCTAATGCTAGATTGCATCAAGTCTACTTTGAACTCAAAAAAATTTGGATTCAGCACTAAGATTTGCACATGATATCAATAATGAAACTTGTTTGACAGAGCTGTTGCGAGCGCCTCTAGAGAGATAGGAAAAAGTGTAAGAGATTAGCTACATTGCCTCAAAATTTTAAATACATTTAGTATTTATTTGTTTAAAAAAAACTGCACATGCAGTAACATACAAATCCTTTCCAAACGATGTGATCTGTAAAGTGCCAGTCAAGGTACATGCGAGTCTCATGCAGCGTATTATGATTTGTATGGACTACAGGAGCATTAATATAAATCGAAATGCGTCTGTCATTCACGGACAGTTCTTAAGCTTGTGCTCAAGAGATTTGCTCAATGCTGAAAAAAATGTGTCACTAGGTACGTGGATGGTCTTGAACAAAGGTGGTCTGAAATGTTTGAGAAACACTGAGCCAGAGGTTTGGTTTGGTTTTAATAGCTATTAAAATGTCAGTGCGAAGTCATCTTTACTCCCCCCCTCTCTGTCTCCTCTCTTCCCAGTCCAAATGTTGATGATAAATGTGTGTTTGGTGAATTTAGAGAGACTATTTCTCTGTTTGTAAGACTCAATCCATTCTTTGAGCTATTGAGTCAGTTGTTTTTCAGATGTGGAGAAAAGTTTATGAAAATACTGAATGTCTTATCTTAAAATGGCAGTTGATTTATTTTATTGTTGGGTAAGCAAAACAATAGGACAAAATCACTTGAGAACAGACATAGTCCTCTGTTTAAAGCGTTTGTGAAGTCTGGAATCGTTGTTGAATTTCAATGTTCCAGAGTATCGAAAGATATATAAACATTTGAACAACAGTGGTGCTATAAATATATTTTGAATTGTGTTGATGGGAGAATTTATTTTGGTATTTTGTGGTGTTGAGGTTGATTGAATGTGTTTTATTGAGGTTTGTGATATTTGTTATGATGACTTTTTGGGTGGCCAAAATGTATGGCAAAAAATCTTATCACGCTATGAGTATTTCTACATCACGTTTTGGGAATTTTTGAAAATCCAAACACACCCCTTTTGATCCTCTTCTTAATTTGTTTGGGACACATCCTGTCACATAGTTACGTGCATCCTGTCACCGTTTAAACTGCCCTGTCAATCATCTTGTCACAGTTAAAATCCTCCACATTAAATTAAATTGAACTTCCTACCGTTTCCGAGAGAAATGTAGCAGCACGTTGATTTTCCAGTCATGGGTCTTTCATGCTGATAACTCTCCTCATGTGTTTTCAATTTGCATAATGATGCATTTAAAAACGTATCTTTACAAAAGTTCACAATGCATTTGCATATGAAATATAATGTGGAAAACATTGAATAAATATCTTTTCTTCAGGTTAGATACTGATAATTAAGCACTCAAACCCCTTTATCTAAACCTCTCTACTTAACCGTTGGACTCGCACATACCATAGTAAGTCGGTTTTTAACACTTTTTATTCGTGTTTGTAGTTCTAATCGAATCAGCGTCCAACGTGCAATATTAGTCGTTAGAGTCTGCATGATTCTGCACTTCGGATTCTAACCGGAAAAAATACACCATCAGGCTATCTTTGGAATACTCATTTCAACATATTACGATTTGGGACACACTAATTCTAATTTCGAATACTATTTAGGACAGGTAGTATGCGAATTGGGACGCAGCAATACAAACTGTGAAGAGCGGGGAGGCGAGAGGACTAGAATTGGGAACCCCTGAGGTACACATACATTTTGGCTTTCTAGAAGTTAAAAACAAAACTGCTTGCATTTTGCGGAAAAACATTGTTTTGCAACAACCATAATGAAATGCCCCTTCACAATAGATGACTGTTAGAGTCACAATGAACTCTGTTAGAGAGCTACATATGGCAATTTATCTGTTCAATAAAATACTTTACTCGCCTGTTGAGTAATAAAAACATCATCTCCGTGTCGCTTTTACAACATTTAAAATCCCTCAGTTCTCGTCATCTCCGAAAAGCCAAGCCAATGTTGATTCTTGTTTTATTACGAGCTCTGTCTCGTTCTCTTTTTGCCAGCAGACTCTCCTCTGTTCGGCGTTTGTTTAAAATGGGTTTATTCCCTGGAGTTTGGAGATTTAGCTTCTCCATGTCAACCTTTCTCTCTCGTTGTGAAACTAGCCTCCACCACTACAACATCAGACACACGTCAAAGTAGCCGGAGCAAGTTTTCTCTATTTACGGATATGACGAGACACGCACGGACGACTGACACATGTACGCAATTTCCCTCGAAAACCATCCCGACAGGTCTAAAATATAAACACTTATAATAGGCTTACCATAGTGAATCAGGGTAAGACAAAAAAAATACATTTTGGAAGAAGTATTGATGATTTATTCATTATTTAAATTTAGTTTACATAGTGTAACTTTAAATATCTGCATCAAAATCTCTCTCTGTTTGTCTCACAGCTCCTGGAGCGTGTCAGTTCTGTTTTCTTCTCTCTACACGTGCGGGTGGTCTGGGCATCAACTTGGCCACTGCGGACACAGTCGTCATCTTTGACTCTGACTGGAATCCCCACAATGACATTCAGGTAAATCAGATATTCACTTTACTTGTGTCACACTTGTTGGTTTTGTTCTGCTATTTTCTTTGTCATGTAGAGTTCCATCTAGTGGACAGGGAAACTCATAATAGCATCTGGTTTCAAAGCTAAACATATTTTATTAAGCTTAATGTAGCAGTTTTCTAAGTCGTCTCGAATATTAACTCTTTTTCTCAGGCCTTCAGTCGAGCTCACCGCATTGGTCAGGCCAATAAAGTGATGATTTACCGGTTTGTGACCCGGGCTTCGGTCGAGGAACGAATCACTCAGGTGGCCAAAAGGAAGATGATGCTCACACACTTGGTGGTGCGGCCCGGTCTGGGCTCAAAAGCCGGATCTATGTCTAAGCAAGAGCTGGACGACATCCTCAAGTTTGGCACTGAGGAGCTTTTCAAGGATGAGATTGAGGGTGGGATTGATAAGATAAATAAGTTGATGTGCAGAATTTAATGAACCTACGAATCAACCTACAAATTAATTTTATGAAAAAACTCACTCTGTACTCAAAACTGCTCTGTAACTCATGATTGAGCCCAACATCTCCTTTCTGAATGACCAAAACACACTTTGTTATACTGAAGGTTCACATGTGTGTTTCTTTTTTCAGCAGGGGACAATAAGGATGATGATGGCAGTGTGATTCACTACGACAACGACGCCATCGAGCGTCTGCTAGACCGCAGCCAGGACGCCACGGATGACTCTGACATGCAGAACATGAACGAGTATCTGAGCTCCTTCAAGGTGGCCCAGTACAATGTCAGAGAAGATGACAAGGTGGGAGACCTTTTTGAGCAGTATCAAAGAGTCAAAGTGCCTCTATTATGCCTTTTCAAATATTACCTTTCATGCAGTGTGTAATATCGCTGTTTGTGAATGTAAAAGATCTGCAAAGTTTTAATGATCAAAGTGCACGACAAATAAAGTTATTGTCTCCTAAAAGAAAGAATCGACTCTGAACTGCTGAAACGAGTCGTCAGTAATTCCAGGCCTAATTCCTGTTACAAACCTACGTAACAATGTGCCACATTTGCATAATGCCATGCAAAAGGCTGTGTTTCCACCAAAGCGTTTTTTTCCAGGGGCTAACATATTTTTCCAATTGTTTTCAATGGGGACGCCACGTTTTTAGGCACTGAGCGTCTATTTCTTTTTTTTACCGGTCGCTGAGAGTTGAAAAATGTTCAACTTTGTTCGTGTCATAGCAAGCAAAGCGTCTCAACTGAAAAAAATGCAGCGCTGCCAAAGTGCTCTCAAGCACCCACAGACACATGGCCTAAGATTAGATGTAAATGAGACAGTTTTTGACATACGGTAAGAGTATACAGCTATAAAAGTATTGTGGATGATAGCATATCGCTGATTAAATTCTTGCACAAATTTAATGAGAAATGTTTGAGTTCTTTTGATATCTCTGACATTTGATTGCAGATTTGGCCAATAAGAGTGTGTTGAGATCTCTTTTACAACTCTAGTGGATTTTGGAGATTATTGGGCTCTTTTTTTCAAGAGAAACATGTGAAAAGCAGAAGTCTTGGGGCCAGATTTACTAAACGTACAGAGAGCGTAATTCTAAAAAAGCGCAGATGGGAGTGTAAAGTTCTGCGCGTGATCTACTGACGATGTGCAAATTAGAAAGCACAGATGCAGCAGATAATTTCCATAATGACCAACGCTATCTACCAAGAGCAGCACAAATTAGCGTCTGGTTTAAGACATGCTTTTTTTGGGGCATTAAATAATGGCGCAAATACCAGTAAATTGACTAGCGGCAAACCTTAAATGATTGATTTAAATACTCTCTTCCCATAAATTTTGCGTCTTAAAGAGAAACTCCTACAAATGCATATGCAATAAGGTCAGCCACAAAAATAACCCTGCCCACGCCTTTTAAGCACTAATTTTTCACTGCGTGTCTTTAGTAAATCCTGACAATAGTTTTTTAAAGCCAAAAGCTGTTAGTAAATCTGGTCCTTGGTCTCTGTTTGCTCTCCATTAAATCTTATTGGTCTCCATGAGAAACAAATACAATAATTCAAATAAACAACTAAAGAAAATATTAAGGAGATCTCACTTGAATTGCGTCTCCAGATAGAAGAGATCGAGAGAGAGATCATTAAGCAGGAAGAGAACGTGGATCCTGATTACTGGGAGAAACTCTTGAGGCATCACTACGAACAGCAGCAGGAAGATCTGGCCCGCAATCTTGGCAAAGGAAAGAGAGTCCGCAAACAGGTCAACTACAATGATGCAGCTCAGGAGGACCAAGGTACAATCCATCACTTCCTACAGATTGAATTTCAATAATGTCTTAGTGTTTGGTATGTCCGCATTTTACTTCAGTAACCATTTTTCCATCAACCTATTTTTATGCACATTTTGGGATATCGCATCAAAACCACTGGATGGAAACGCCAAGATGCACATAAATTCTAAAAATGCGAATAAAAAACGTATTATTGAGGTGGATATGCTTTTTATCTGATAAGAATACATTCCTATGATGGAAACACATTTACCACATAAATAAATCCTTGGATGCACAACAAAAAACTTACGTGACTTTGCCTCAACCGTGGATGTGACTGGATAACTGGATTAATCAGTGGACCAATTTAATTGCACAGCATCTCAAATATTGGTTTGATCATTCTGAAATGCTTGAGCCAAAGTCTTTCATCAGAACGATTTAGTTGAATTCCCTCCCAGAAGCGTCTCACATGATTGCGTTCTCAAACACCAACATCAGTACACAAGATAACATGATCATTTGATTAGTAACCCAGAAATCCTGAAATATTTCTAATATTTTATGTCCGTCATGGTTTAAAGTGTATTTTGAATCCCAGATTTTCAGTGTGGTCTCAGACTTTTGGACCCCACTGTATTCTAATTAGCCCATTCTTCTTGCCTTTTATTACGAAAAACCATGTTTATGCTTGTCATATAAATGCAGCATATTATCCCTTTTAAATCTCCGAAATTACATCTTGTAGCAGTTTCATTCTCGGCATGTGGTTTACTACTTTACTTTTGATTGAGTGGGAAAGAAAAAGCATATCCCACACACTGCTGCTTTGGTCAGGTTAGAACAGCCACATGCAGTTGACTCAAAAACAGCTACATCCACAACACCCAGGGGATGCCGAAGTGTGGCAGCTTTTCATTTATGTGTCAAAAAGAGACAAACAAAATAGTCTGGAAAAAGACAAATAACAGAAGGTTTTCTCCAGAAAGGAACAATATAGAATTTATGGTTTCGCAGTGGTGCTTACGGCTGCATAATTACAGTGATAACTAGGATAAACTGTAAGTACACATACTTTCCTTTGTGTATCCAAGCATCCTGACTTGCAAGGTTGTAATGTTGCGGCATACCCTCTGCAGAATATATTACAAATGCCTTTTTTTAAATTCGAGAGTTGTCTGTGCTTCACTCATTGACTTTTGTAGGTTTTCATTTTTTGTTTAAGCAGCCCTTTGTTTTCCTGTAGGGCTAAATCATTCTCGTTGACAGTGGAATTTGAATAGAATGTGTGTGGATGGTTAGATAAGTGGAGATACAGAACAGTTTGTCACAAAAGAGCCAAATCTGAAATAATCACATCTGTCTTTTTTTCCACTGTTGGAGAGAGTTGCCAAACTGATATATTAGATTTTGGTTGGACTTTATTTGAGGATTCCGGTGCATGGAAATGGTTTGACCACTGCGGCACACACACTCTGTACTATGGTTTGAATTTAGTGTTCATTACTGACGTGCTCTTTTCTATATGCTGTTGCAGAGTGGCATGCTGACATTTCAGATAACCAATCAGAATACTCTGTGGGCTCAGAGGAGGAAGATGAGGACTTTGATGAGAGACCTGAGGGTGAGAACCGCACTGACACACTCTTATTCCCTCATTCCCACATTGTTGATGGACTCGATCTACTCCATCTATGTTTTGATCATCGTTCTGAATCTGATCTACATGTAGTCTATGACAAAAACGTGATTTTCTCACAGGGAACAATGGAAACAGAAAAACACTTCAAAATAACAATCCAAATACCAAAAACCAAAAAATTCAACACTAGTGAACATGTAACAGGTAGGGGTTTAACAACATCAGATTTTTAAAAATGTATGTGATGAAAGTCGAGTCGACATTGACTAGTCGCTGATTACGTCATTAATGAACAAATAAGCCTGAAGCTCGAGCTGAGACTGAACGCGGGTTGCCTTGTGCACAGCTATGACAATATGACACAGCGCTGCCCACAGTATCACGTCACTTAAACTGAACCTTTTTGAAAACTCCTGCCAGGGTGAAGATTTTCTGAAACTCCGGTTACAGTGTTGTCGTGTAGCCGGTGAAACCGGAGATTTTGACTTGTGACGTCGAAATGTGAAAGCTGTTATCGCCTTTGTTTGCCGTCAAATTGTGCGCCGCTATCTCCTTAGTCTAAATGAGGCCGGTCTGTGCAATGGTGGACATAGTCCAAATATTTCTGCTAATAACTGTGCTAATAGGGCTTATAACATGTATACAGATACATGGACAGTTCTTCCATTATGTTGCGGAACAGAGGGGTCAGAATACAATACTACACTGGTCACTTTTTTTTTAAACAAACGAGGAAAAACTCAGATACCCGTGTGGACTAGGTCTAAGAAATATATGCTAGAACTTTTCAGTTTCTAAGCTATTTTATTGATAAATCACAGAATTTGTCAATCACAGAAATGTCGACAATACATTTCTGCGAATGATTCTGTGTGTGTGATCTGCACGTGATGTGCGAAGCTACTGTCTGTATGTGTGTGCGTTACAATGCAGCACTCATTAGTTTAGAATGACGATTAACTTACGTGTTACAGTAAGCTGTTTAAAACGTGCATTTTTGAGCATCTAGATGGTATAATCAAACATATCTTGTGGAGAGCTCTCAGAGTATGCAGTTATTTGTCATTTTAACTGAGTGTAAAAGTGGACTTCAAAGATTTCTTATCCTGTTGCGCCCTCTATAGGCCATGATCAGCGACTAGTCGACGTCAAGCTTAAAGCGTCATGGCAGAGCATTAAAGTCAACTAGTCTATGCAACCCCTAGTAACAGTACCACTGTAAAAGGGGGCCAAAAAATCCAATAGACTTGATATTCTAGTCTCTTGCGTGTGCTTTTTTTTTACCAGGGCCAGTAAGTAACCACCTAGCAACCATTCTAAACACCCTAGCAAGCACCCAGAACACCCTATGATGTACAAACAACCACTCAGAACACCTTAGGGTGCTTTCACACTAGCACTTTTGCTGCACTCCCGGGTTCGATTGACGTCAGAGTTTGATTTGTTTGGATGATGTGAACGCTGTTTTCCGTACTCGGGTGCGCACCCACGAACCGTATACAAGTCACATAAAAAGGATGGTCTGGAGTACGGTTCTGTAGCTGGTTCTGAAGATGCAGTAGTCCAGCGCGGCGGCTACACATTGTCATCTTGTAAACAAGACAACATCAGTATTGCAAACCCCTCCATGTTGCAGTTGTTGTTTCTGGCGTATGTCTACGAATGCAACGCCATTGCCATAGAATCCAACTCAGAAATAAATAAAAAAAACACAAAGAGCGGCATGAACACACAAATTGGATCTGAACAGTTGCAATACACAATTTCGACAGTCAGAAAAGAATTTTAAATCAGATTCCAATCGGATATACTGACTGACAGTGTTAACATAGCCTTAGAAACACCCTAGCTTAATGGCAGTGAGTTTGCACATTCAAGCTCCACTCACAAATGTACAAATCTAGTTATAACTACTACACCCCACCCCTACACATCTTTTGGCACCTTTTAGACTTTAATTAATTTTTTTTGTCCATTTGTGTCCCTTTTGGTGCTGTATTGGGACGTCTTGTGGTTTTGTCAGGTTTTGCTATTCTTCTGGAGGCATATTCACAGTTTATGTATTGCAGCTGTTCAGGATAATGTATCCTTCCTGTGCTGTAACCCTGTTTCCTGATGCTGGCTCAGTGAGATGGACATGTTGAACTGATATCTTGGCTGACTCTCCTCTCCCCCCCCCCCCCCCTCCAGGTCGCAGACAGTCACGCAGGCAGCTCAGAAACGAAAAGGATAAACCACTTCCACCCCTGTTGGCCAGAGTGGGTGGCAACATTGAGGTATCGCTTATTTGTTTTTGTCTAGTTTTTCTTTATTTGCTCGTTTGTTTTGGCCCAACTATTGCAAATTGCCATATAAAGACATCCTTGAGCTTAGTGTAAAATCAACATAAGCCCATTGGTCACAGTTTAATGTGGATAATAGTGTATTTTCCCAGTGTTTGCTTATCTATCTGGCCAGTATATACAGCGTCTCTGGATGTGTGCCTCTCATAATTAAATCGACTGACACACAGCTGGAGATAACTGGGCTAAATTTTTTCCAGTTTTGAGAATTGCCCAGTAATGTTTCGTGATGGCAATAAATTCATGTCTGTTTTTCATTTAAGGTCTGATTAGATTAAAACAATTTACATAAATGTTGAATCTGCTGTCTTCTGCTTGATCGTGTGTCTGTGTGTGTTGGTCAGGTATTGGGCTTTAACACGCGTCAGAGAAAAGCCTTCCTGAATGCCGTCATGCGATGGGGGATGCCCGCTCAGGACGCCTTCACCTGCCAATGGCTCGTGCGAGACCTCCGCGGCAAGAGCGAGAAAGAGTTCAAGTAGGACTTTCTTTACCAGTAGATGTGTTTGGAATATGTATTTATCAAGTGTAGCGTCAGTTCTGGCAGGTCACGTTAGTCAAGCTCGCATCAGCTGACTCTCAACTGATCCACATCTACCTATATGAATACGAAGCCTATCACTGTATTCATATATAAGCTCCTTCAGTATTATCAGCAGCTATCGCGTTCTCAGGAGCTTATTACCCTCCTCCATCCCCAGCTCCTCCTCTCGTCCAGTCAGGATTTGGCATTCGGATTCCCCTTTGAATCAGCCTAAATTCTCAAATTATGTTGTACATTAAAATAAATTAATGATATCTGCGATACATTCTTGTTGGTTCTGTTCTGTTTACCCTAAGGGGTTTATTGCTGCTCTCCCTGCTCTTATCCATGCTAGGCTGCGTGGATGCACTGAGAGTTCTCGCCCAGAACAGAACCGCCAATCCTAACTGTATGCTAACTGTCAATCGTATTTGACGATAGTGGTCCTGACAGAACGACGTGTAAACTTAGGAAGCTAAGGAAACTTCTTTTTTCCCTCTTTGTTTCTCTGGCAGGGCGTACGTATCTCTCTTCATGAGGCACCTCTGTGAGCCGGTGGCTGACGGATCGGAGACGTTCGCTGACGGCGTCCCGCGTGAGGGGCTCTGCAGGCAGCCGGTTCTTACGCGTATAGGGGTCATGTCTCTGGTTAAGAAAAAGGTCAGTGTGGGTCTGCTGCATTTCAGTACTAATGAGCTGTGGATGGATCGTGATGGTTAACTAGATGATTAAAATATATGATATAATTATGTACTAGAGTTGGGCGATACTCCTCATGGTTAGAGATCGCCGATACGCAATATTATCGTGGGGCTTTGTTACTTTGGCATATTCGCTCATTTATTTGATCATTAATTTGCTTGTTTATTTAATCATTTAATTATTTATTTAATTTAGTTATTACTGGAAATAACGCGTGTGAAATGTGAATTGTTGTCAATGTCCATCATTTTGAGAGAAAATATGGAGTTGGTGATAAAGAAACATCGCAATATTGGAAATATTTCAGTTTTGAACTAGGGGTGTAAAATGGGCAGTTCATCACGATACGATACGATACGATATTTATCGATACCTCAGAAATTTCTGCGATACAATTACGATTCGATTCAAGGCTATATCGATCGATTAATCGATATTTAGATATTATGTGCCAAGTTTACACAACCAGTTACGTTTTTATTAACTAACAAATGCAACCAAAACATATAACATGAACGTTTATTTAAACTCTTTGAAAATTGCACACCCTCCCCCAGTTGGGACATTTACAACAGAAGAGTTCATTTGCAAAAACAGATACAAATTAAAAGATAAAAATTGACTGTCGTCAAGAAGCGAGAAGAAAAACCCTCAGCAATTTTTCATGGATTATTAAAACAAAGGAAATGTTTAGGAAGGTAAACCTCTAGCCTAAAGATAGAACAAATAGCCTAAAGATACTTTTAATTTAAGTTTAATTGCTATTTTGAGCATCGGGATTGCTAGATGGGGGCTTAATAAACACATTTTTGTGAAAACCTTAAATGCGACCAAAATTGATACATTTCACTTGTTTTGCCTGTAGGCCTAGCTCAAAATTAGCCGTTACGGATCTCATTTTGCCAGCACGGGTTTCATATGCTGATAACAGTATATTACTGTCTTAATTTATCTTCTTAATATTTCTCTTGTGGCCCATACATATAGTGAAAAAATAAAAAGAGAAGTGTTTTGTGTTAAACCAGCTGTTTTTGAAAGTCGGTGTTTGAAATAAAGCTGCTCTTAATTTTCATAGATGACAGATTATTGCAGTGTTCGGACCTATTAAATATTGTTATTATATAAGTCATAATAGACTTAAATGTTTTTTAAGTTCTTTACGTTTTTTAATGAGTAAGCTCCGGGTATGCGCTAGGAAATTATGGTTGGGAAAAGGAATTGTAATATTAATTTAATAATAATAATAATAGTAATAGATATCATTGTCTATCAGTACAACCCTATTATGTACGCTACCTTGAACAGTGTAAGTTTTTTTTAAGGAGTTTTACATTGTAGGAAAAATAAATGCTAAAATAAACATATAAAATAAAAGCTAAATTTCAAATGAAACTTTTTATTAAAAAATCCTAAAAAAAATGTATCAAGGTTTCCACAAAAATCTTAAGCAGCACAACTGTTTTCATAATTGATAGACTGCACTATTGGCTGCTGAAAATACAGCTTTTCCATTACAGGAATAGATTACTTTTTAAAATATATTAGTAAGATTGTAATAATATTTCATAGTATTACTGTTCTGACTGTATTTTGATTAGATAAAAGCAGACTTGGTGAGCATTAGAGACTTATGTCAAAAACATAAAAATATCTTAACGACCCCAAACTTTTGACCGGTAATATATTGTCTTGATACTGATATTTTAATGGTGCTTGATAAAACCGTCTTGGATGAGCTTAAATCCTCGTTGCTACAGCCATACACTTTCAGACAGACATCACTGATCATGTCTCACTGCGTCATATCTCATGCTGTTTTTTAAGTGTTTCCTTAAAATCATACGTTTTTATATTTTCTTACCTAGCAGTTTTTGGAAGCAAAACTGTCTTATTTAAACGGTCCGTATAAAATGTATATCTAAGCCAGCCTAATTAAATGTGCAGGTCTTCTAGTTGAGACTAATTAGTCTACTAGTTGTATATGTAGTTTTGCACCTTCCTAGAATTAGCTTTTAATAACCTTTTATAACTCACAACAATGAATTAAAAGCATAAAATAAAAAGGTAAGCTTTAGTTCCTATTTCATAGATAGATAGACAGACATACAGACTGATTGAATGATTGATTGATGCTCTTGTTGAATGAAGTAAAAGGGCAGGTTTCTATTTTTCGTGTGTAGGTGCAAGAGTTTGAGCACATTAACGGTAAATGGAGCATGCCTGAACTGAAGCCAGAGATTACTGTGGACTCCAAGAAATCTTCAAGAGCCTCTTCTCCTGCCATTAAGACAGACACTCCCACACCTGAACTGAGCTGTAATAACACACCATGCACCTCCAAACCAGGTACAAACTCACCTGAAACTCTCACACGCAGCCCAAAGAGAGACTCTCTCACACACACAGAGACTTTACCTGCCGTGACCTGTTCCCACAGCCACTCCCTCTCCACCCGACAAGATAGAAAAGAGCGCGAAAGAGGTGGAGAAAGATGAGAGCGAGTCCCAGACCGAACCAGAAAGAGAGAGAGAGAAGGAAAAAGTAAAAGAAGGAAAGGAGGGGGATAGTGTGGAAAGCACAGAACATGGAGAGGTAAGTGTGTGTGTGTGTGTGTGTGTGTGTGTGTGTGTGTGTGTGTGTGGTTCAAGTAAACCCTACATTATGGGGACAAAATGTCCCCACAAAGATGGCAATATCTGAAATCCTTGTCCTTGTGGGGACCTTTTTTGGTCTACATTACAAAAAACAGCTTATGAATCATACTAAGTGATGTTTTTTGAAAATGTAAAAATGCAGAAAGCTTTCTGTGATGGGTAGGTTTAGGGTTAGGGGTTGAATATACAGTTTGTACAGTATAAAAATCATTATGTCTATGGAAGTCCCCATAAAACATGGAAACCCAACGTGTGTGTGTGTGTGTGTGTTGGCTACATTTTGAGGACTAAATGCAAAACCTGAAATCACCTACAATGTAGAGACCATCCAACAATCCACAAGGAAAACTGCTTAATAAGCATACTAAATAATGACTCACTGAAATGCATAAATGTTTGTGTGATGGTTAGGTTTATATTTAGGGGTTATTAAATGTCATCTCAGAATAAAAACAATAGAAGAATATAAAATCTCCAGCATGATAAACAAACGTGCGTGTCGGTGTGTGGCAGGGATTATTTTATTGCACAGGTTTAGCAAAACACTACATGAACCTGTCGGTATAAATCTAGTATTTCAGAAAGTGTGTGAGAGAGTATGTTTGCTTTGGTGTTTTGGTTTGGTTTGCTTTTGGTTCTTCAGACAAGCTGCTTTTAGTGGTGGCTTTAATGATCTGTTAAGAATTATATAATGTAATAATGTTTTTTAATTTTAAAGTTACTGTAATGTGAAACCTATGATTTAGAGTGTGGCGTAAACTACTGTTCAAAGGTTTGGGGTCGGTAAGATCATTTTATGTGTTTGAAAGAAGTCTCATGTTCACCAGAGCTGAATTTGTCACATGATCCTTCAGAAATAATTCTAATATGCTGATTTGCTGCTCAAGAAACATGGACTATTATTCATTTTGAGAACAGCTGTGCTGCTTAATATTTTTGTGAAATACAGTTTTCATTTGGTAACATTGTAAAGGTTTTTCCTGTATCTTTTTGATCAGCTTTGCTGAATAAAAATAATTGTTTCATTCAAACAAAATCTTACTGACTCCATAGTTTTTAATGGTAGTATATGGAAGTAAAAATTAACAAGTACAGCCTGTGCAAAATTAAACATTTCACACCCTAAGTAAAGATACAGTGCTATGCATAAGTTTAGACACCCATACTAAAGTTGACTAAAAAGAGGAATAAAAAATCATCTTTTGGAAACTGAACTTAATGCCTTAATTTAAAAAATTAGGAAAAATCCAACCTTTAAGGACACCAATTTTCTTTGTGAATGAATAATGTATCGTAAATAAATAAATGTCCTCCCTTAAAATACAGGGTGCATAGGTTTGGACACCCCTATGTTAAATTCCCATAGAGGCAGGCAGATTTTTATTTTTAAAGGCCAGTTACTTCATGGATCCAGGATACTATGCATCCTGATAAAGTTCCCTTGGCCTTTGGAATTAAAATAGCCCCACATCATCACATAGCCTTCACCATACCTAGAGATTGGCATGGTTTTATTTCAGTTAGCCTAATAGCTAGTTTGATTTGCATTGAGAGATGATCTTATGGAAAGTACCCCATGCCAATCTCTAGGTATGGTGAAGGCTATGTGATGATGTGGGGCTATTTAATTCCAAAGGCCAAGGGAACTTTATCAGGATGCATAGTATCCTGGATCCATGAAGTAACTGGCCTTTAAAAATAAAAATCTGCCTGCCTCTATGGGAATTTAACATAGGGGTGTCCAAACTTATTCACCCTGTATTTTAAGGAAGAACATTTATTTATTTACGATACATTATTCATTCACAAAGAAAATTGGTGTCCTTAAAGGTTGAATTTTTCCTAATTTTTTAAATTAAGGCATTAAGTTCAGTTTCCAAAAGATGATTTTTTATTCCTCTTTTTAGTCAACTTTAGCATGGGTGTCTAAACTTATGCA
Source organism: Rutilus rutilus (assembly GCF_951802725.1). Taxonomy (NCBI): domain Eukaryota; kingdom Metazoa; phylum Chordata; class Actinopteri; order Cypriniformes; family Leuciscidae; genus Rutilus; species Rutilus rutilus. The sequence continues at coordinate 9,814,360 of NC_140211.1, forward strand.
AAGCACTGTATTTGACCTTGATCAGACTATATAACAGCTGCTTTTGTTTGTACCTAAAAGGCTTAGTTCACCCAAATATGATTTTGCCTTCTGTCTTCATTTACTCACTCTCATGTGGAACATAGAAGATGTTTTGAGAAACGTGTCATTGTTGTTGTTTTTTGTCAGTGAGCACCAAAATTGTTCGGCTCCCAACATTCTTCAAAATATCTTCTTTTATGTTCTGCAGAAGAAAAAGTCATACAGATTTGGAACAACATAAGGGCAGATAAGTGATGACAGATCCACAGATCCTGATGGAAATCTAAAGTCCCAAATCTCTAACAATCTTTTGCAAAGGGAGTGTTTTAACCACATGCAAAGCACTTTTGGTTATTTTCAGCTCAATTTGAACAAATCTAATGTAAAACAGCTCTGTTCCAGGATGGATCCCTGAAGAAGCAGGAAGCAAACAGTCCCAAATCCTGCATTAGTGACCGTCCTTAGCGGAACATCTGCTATAATGTAATGAAATAAACATCTGTTTTAATATAATGACATATTTATGAATTATTTGTTGCTTGGTACAAAATGATTTTGTCAGGATGCAGCTTTTGAATGGCTGTAAATGGCTTTTCCGGGGTGCCTAAAGAACCGCTGCGAGTGTTTGTTTGTAGACTGTAACTTCATGTAAAGACATGCGAAAGTCAAATAAAGAGAGTGTTTCTGTCTCTTCTTCCAGACTTCTTCCACCACTGCGGAAGAGGGTGAGAAAGATCCCGCAAGCAGTGAAAAAGCTCAGACATCTGAAAGTCCAACCAGAGCATCCGATGACTCAAAAACGAAAGAAAACCCTGACATTTCTCAGTCTTCTCCGAAAGAAAAGAGCGAGAAAGAAAAACAAGACGAGGAGAGCACTGAAAAAGACGCCTCCCCAGAGAAAACGTCTGATTCCCCGTCCATGAAAGATGAGAGCAGAGGTACCTCTGGCAGAAACTGGTGAAATCGGATTGGCTGTAATGCCAGCCGGTCGATTTATTGTGAGCTGAGGGCTGATTGTTGTCTGTCATTACAGAGGCTCTGAAAGGGGACAAGGGAGAGAAAAGAGAGAAGACTGGAGAGGAGAAAGAGAAGAGTGAAGTGACGTCTCCTCCTACAGAAACAACAGAAAAGAAAGAGAAGTTGGATCAATCTTCTGATGTCAAAAAAGGTGAATGTTACAATGCTACTCTTTCTTTCTTAGCATTTTGTATGGTTCATAGTGGCATAGAGAAGAATAAAAACCACCTGATCAAAGGCGTTTGTACAGTCTGTCTGTCACAAAAAGTAAGTGACCGTTCGCAAAGAGTCACTGTTGCTATGTCCGACAAGCCACGCCCCACCATGTTCTCACACAGTGAAAAATACATCGTGGAGCAGAGAGGACACTGACAACGTGCTGACAGACAGGACAGACCAGGTTACTTTTGATATGAAACAAAGTCTCACCTTTCAAATTTGGTCATTTTTTAAAGAAATGTAATCAATAAATACCGTTTAATGTGTCTGACAGATCGCTGTGGCGCGTCAGTTAAAGCTGCTCGTGATCATCTATTCCTTCTAGTTAATTTATAGCATCAAATAAACATGAATGAACATAAGAAGGAATGTTGTTAACCGCGGAAAGACATCAATCAGTACACACAGTTTTTTTCAAGTTCAAATCCTCCAACGTTAATCTACTAACTCTCCTGACTGCTTTGTCAGACAAAAATGGCGGATTCGGCGGATGGCGAATTATGATTGGTCAGATCGCCTGTCAATCAAACTCCCTGTGAAGGGTCAATTACTAAATTAAACATGATGTAAACCTGTTTTTTCCCTTTTTTTCCATCGGGACACAGAGGAGGTGAAGGGTGAAAGGGATGCTGGGAAAGAGGGCAGAGGGCAGAGGGAGGAAGTGCCCAAAGGTAACGGCAAGCCCACAGAGCGCCCACGGTTCATGTTCAACATCGCAGATGGAGGATTCACAGGTAAACTCAACCATTGGGTTGTTTAAAGCTGCTGTGAGGCATTTTGTCTGTGTTGAAACACTTTTAATCTGCCATCTCAATGTGTACTTTATTTAAACTTTAGTGTCAATTACCTGAGCTATTAAATAATGTGAGTGAATAATCATATTAAGACAATGCTGATACAACTGAGTACTTGCACAGCCCCGCCATTCAGAAAAAAATAGAAAAAAACTAATGTATATATATATATATATATATATATATATATATATATATAAATGTATGTAGATTATATGTTAAAGTTACATTAAGTAACTTTTGGCCCTCTAGCAGGACCAAAAAAACAAAAAAAAAACTGCGTGCATTTTGCAGATAAACATTGTTTGGGGAGAGAGAGAGAGAGAGATATTATCCTGCTGCCCATAAAGCATTCAGTGCTAGACTTGAGAGATATACAGTAACCAGGTTAGATGGAAAGGATCTCAAGCTGACTAGCTGAAGATGTTACTGTATCTTTACCCATTAATACACACGATACTTCCTTGAAAATAAATTCCTTCAACAACTATGATGAAATGCCCCTTCAATATCAATAATGCTTTACAGTGAACTCTGTTAGAGAGCTACATATGGCAATTTATCTGTTCAATAAAATACTTTACTCGCCTGTTGAGTGATAAAAACATCATCTCTGTGTCGCTTTTACAACATTTCAAATCCCTCAGTTCTCGCCATCTCCGAAAAGCCAAGCCATTGTTGATTCTTGTTTTATTACGAGCTCTGTCTCGTTCTCTTTTTGCCAGCAGACTCTCCTCTGTTCGGCGTTTGTTTAAAATGGGTTTATTCCCTGGAGTTTGGAGATTTAGCTTCTCCATGTCAACCTTTCTCACTTGTTGTGAAACTAACCTCTGCCACTCCAACATCAGACACACGTCAAAGTAGCCGGAGCAAGTTTTCTCTATTTACGGATATGACGAGACACGCACGGGCGACTGACGCATGTACACAATATCCCCTGAAAACCATCCCGACAGGTCTAAAATATAAACACTTATAGGCTTACCATAGTGAATCAGGGTAAGACAAAAAAAAAAAAAAACCTTTTTGGAAGAAGTATTGATGATTTATTGACTTTATTGACTTATTTAAATGTAGTTAATTTTGAACAACAAAAGTTACATAGTATACCTTTCACTTTATGTTGTAAACTTGTTGTATGCTTAAGAAAGCATATTTTTCAAATATATTTAGTTTAAACCTTCAAATGCCAAAATATATTATAAAATGTACTTCAAGTGGCAAGACAATATTTACGACAAAATATTTCCAATTTTTTTGGACAATAAAATAAATATATACATTGAAAATATATTTGCTAATATATTTTTTTAACCTTGTTTATATAAGTAAGCTTAGCAAAATACATTAATATAATATCAATATACTTTATCATCAATGTTAGCTATATAAATGAAAATATATATTATTTTGCTGTATGGGCAAGACCACTCTATTATGAGCTGTGATGTCAACTGCAAAATAAACATTTCATGCTTTTAAGAGCCTTCCAACAACATCCATTATATAATAACATTTTGCTTGAAAGACAATAGTCAGATTACACCGCTAATTTTGAAAGGCCATCAATGGAGAAAGATGCTGTGTGCCTTCTGATGGTGTAATTATGGCATCTTCCAGTAGGGGCCAACAGGACCGTGTTTAGAAAAAAAACAAAAAAAATTTTGTTTGGTGTCGCTGATAGCACAGTAATGACACCCTGCAGCTTACAGATGCATTTTTGATATTCATATTTATTTGATATACATATGGCTGGTTCAATAGCTCTATTCTGACTCCGTTTATCCTTCGTACATCACGCTAGTTAATTTTGCCAAGTGTTGACAAGCACAGTAACATGTGCCAGGTCATTGTGTCGACATTATGTAAAGCTGCTCACTCATGTAAAGTGAAGCTTGTGCTGTTATGATAAAGGGCAATGGAACAGTGTGTTGTTGAGTAACATGACAGTGTGGTTACATTGTGAAGGAGCAGTTCAGCTTCTCTGAGCTTCCGCTGAGCGGTTTTACCAGGAACAGCAAGCAGTGATTTCATCTGTCAGTGGTTTACGAAGACTTCCCTTAGATTATTTTCCATCGTTCACCATTGATTATTTCCTAAAATGACTTGTGTTGAAATGCGAAAACCTATGATTTCATGCATTCTGCTTATATTCATGGTCAATCAGCATGTAAATGTACACTTGTGTGTTTATATTTTGTGTGCAGATACTGTATAAGTGCATGCATCAGTATTTCTCTGTGAGACTAATACTATGAATAATTGGTGTGTGGTGAGGGTGGATACTGTAATGGGACTATTGGGAATATAAAGGGAGAGTTCAGGAGTAGGTGCGCCATTTCACATTACAAATTCTGAGATTTTTTTTCTGAGATGAGTGTAATGACCAACACATTGAACTGTCTAATATGATTCATCACCTGACTAAGATCATCAGGGAGAGGGTCACTTGAAAAACATTGAATTTGGGTTTTGGTTTTTACCATTTCAAACTCCCAGAGATTCATAAAATGCCATAAAATTATCGGCTTATCAGCATCAGCCATAATTTTTTAATTACGTCCTGTTCATGATCAAATACCAGTTAGATACTCAATTCCAACACCTGTCATCTCAACAACCCATAGTTAGCAAGCTACGCTAGTTGTCATTCTCTGGTCTATTATTTCTTTGATTTTTCCCAGCCGCAGTCGCTATAAATAGTTTCAGTTCCCAGAAGCCAATCACTTTGCATAGTTTAATTTACAACTTTAAAAGAGAACAACTAAACATCAAGGGGTTTATACTTACTTGTAGCTATAAACATTTCACCAGCGTCGATAAAACATTTCAAGCAAACATTAAGCATACAGCACTCTGGACAAATCATTTCGTTTATAGCTAGATAAACACGATTTATACGCATGCTAGCCATGTTGTTGGAGGATTGTTGGCTTTTGTTTATTTACGCGTCATCAGGTATAAACGGATAGTAACTGATATGTGGCCGTGTTGTGTTTTTCTCTTTTGCACAGAGCTTCACACTCTTTGGCAGAACGAGGAGCGGGCGGCCATTTCATCAGGCAAGATCAATGAGATCTGGCACCGGCGACACGACTTCTGGCTGCTGGCAGGCATCGTGTGGTATCCTTGGAGATAGGCTGCTGTCACCGTAGAAACAATCCAGTTCCATTAATGTATATTTATACTGCGTTTGCTAAATGAAACGTTTGTTTAGAGCTCAAAGCCAAGAAGAACAAGGCAATAAAATGAGATGGAAAAAATGTAGTTCCTGCAAATACATTCATATTGCTTTAGCCGCGAACACTACAGACAGCTAAACAGTTTTTTACTTTTTTTATTGAAAATAAAGTTCTTTACACTTCCTACGAGGTTTTCTACGAGGTTTGGAAAAGTATTGAATTTGATTTGAGTAATTTCCAGGTTCAGTTTTCTAAAATATAAAATTTAGTTTAGTGATTGTTTAGTGGTTGTCGAACACAACTTAGTGAATTCAAGGCATGTTTGTCTTTACTATAAACTTTACTTGTTTGTTTCTTTTGAACGAATGTGTGTGTGCCACTCAAACCAGCAACAGATAAAGGAGCAAACGATCATCTAAGGCCGTGTTTACACCTGGTATTAAGATGAGTTTTGGTCGATCGGATAAAGGGTGGACGACACTAAATACAGGTGTAAACGGGGTCTAAAACATTTTGAGCTTGTCCACTTTCCACCACTTCCAGAGGTAGTCCAAAACACATTCGGCCGGATTGCTTTTGTAGTGTAAACACTCATGTGATCGAATGTGTTCAAACAGCCACAAAAGACCGTCTACTCTCCACTACTGACCTCATGCGTAACATTATGGGAAGAGCTCTAGCCAGACGGGATTTAAGATTTAAGTCGTCTGGAGACCCAAATTTGTTTTAAAGATGAAAAACGTACCAAGCACAATGTTCTCTCATCATCATTCCTGGTTTCTAACACACACTTACAGCGTTCGGCTGATCTTGCGGCTCTCCGTGTGTTTTTCCGTCGTCTCCAGTCGTGTATATGTGTAAATTGCGTGAGCTTATTTTGTCCATTAGATTGAAAGATCTAAAAAAAGCCCATTCATTTCCCCACTCATAGACCCTCCCCTCGAAGAAATCAGGACAGAAGTGGTTGAAAGTGGACAAAAGAGTCGGATTAAAACACCAGGTGTAAACGGGAATGTGTCTCCCACGTCTACTTGAGATCCGATCAACCAAAACGCATCTTAATACCAGGTGTAAACAGAGGCTCAAACAGACTGTACAGAATCAAAACCGATGTGTTAATATACACAGGTTTTAAAACGTTTAAGGTTTCTTATATAATTTAAGCGCATATTATCACTTTGAGAAAACCAATGAAAAGAACAGAAAATAAAAATGTTAATAGATGACATACCAAATATAATGCCAAAAAATGCTGTGTGAGCCATTTATGTTACATATGGTCTATTAACATCTACAGAGAGCTCGAGTCTGGAAAAGTATGGAAAATGTGTGGAAACCCTGGAACTGTAGTTTGATCCTTGACCTATCGAAGCCATGGCTATGCCCGGTGGCAGGACATTCAGAACGACCCTCAGTTCACCATCGTCAACGAACCTTTCAAAACTCAAGCCAACAAGGGAAACTTCTTAGAGATGAAAAACAAGTTCCTGGCCAGACGGTTTAAGGTATGTTGTAAATAAAGAATATAACTAAACAAAAAATTGTTTAGTTTCTTTTCTTTTTGTTTGTTGTGACATCCGCGGTCGAGTTTAATTTCGTTTTACTGCGGCTTTTGTAGTCATTTTACACTTTTCTTTTCTTGCGTTGTGGTAGGTCATTGTTTGAAAGCTGCTTCTTTTGTTCAGTCGTTTGTATCGTAATTATATACTTGTGTGTCTTGCTTTGGCATGCTTCTTTCTCTACCTTTTGTTCTGCTGTTTGTCTGACTCCTGCCTGAAGATTTTATCTGTCATGTTGATGCACCGCAATCGCAAACACAAAACCTGAATATGCTGACACTCGTTCTTGTGAAACAGCCCTGTCTCTCATTGTTTTTCCTGTTTTTCTTTTCATCACATGTTTCATATCCTTTTCTCGACATCCTCCTTTTTCTTTTCTCAGCCTCCCTTGCTCTTTTTCTCTCGCTCTGTCTTTCTCTTCTTCTCTTACATAATTCCGTATGCGTTGAGCAACCTGAGAGCCGCTGTTATTCCAGTGGAACCTCTTTTAATTGGAAGCTGGTGCTTTCTCATGCTCGTAAATCACTGGAATGGTTTATCGTTCCAGACTTAATTCTTCTGTCAATTCTGGTCAATTTCTTCAATTCCCTTTTATTTTGTGACCTATTTTCCTCCGTGTTTCGCTCTCCCTCGATCCAGCTTTTGTCCTTTTTTAATGTTCCCTTTGTGCTCTCTCAGCCGCTTCCCTCTTTCACCCATGATGCTTTTTTCCATTGTCTTTTCCTCACTTTGTCTTTTTTGAGACTATTTTTGTGCTAACCTGATGTAATGAAAAGGAAAAGCTACACCACCATTCAAATGTTTATAGTCAGCGGGGCTTGACATTAACACCCGCCAAATGCAGGTGTATTTCAGCAGTGGCGTGTATATTGCAGTGGCGTGCCACCATATTGGCGGGTTGAATTTTATATATAATATATACATTTTTCAATTGTAGTCTTTTAAAAGGGCATCTGAAAAAAGAAACTAAGTGCAATGTAGTGTATGTAGCAAAAATATCAATGTTTCGATACATATCGATACTGAAATATCTGAAACTCTTCTAATACTCATTTTCCACAGAATAGAAACACGATACCATCTGCGTTTCTCTCTCTCTCATCTCTCCGACAGCGAGTGACACACAAACCCTCCTCTCCTCATCGTTTTTAAGTGAACGTAAGAAGTTGAGGAAGAAAACACGTGTAACAGTATAATGGATCCGTGCATCAGGTCTTAAAGGAGAACTCCGGTCAATTTTAACATTGAGCTCATTTTTTTGTACATTTGGAGTGCTGTCAGTACAGAGAACAACGACAAAAATCAGTGTTGCCTACACCGTGTTATCCTCTTTTTAAAATTTGCACCCTGTTGACTTCAATGGGGCAAGTTTTAAACCTGCTTTTAGCCTCTTAACATCCTTGATGTGTCATTACAAGTGCACAGCTAATGTGAGTTATTCCTTCAGAGTGATCACGGGTGAATCTGACTGCAGTAGATGTGAAAGATATTAATAAAAATTATGTTTTATTCAGCCAGCGCACATACCTGTATTTACATCCTGTTTAAAAAAAAAAAAAAAAAATGTACATCCTGTTTTCGGTCGAAGTCCACAGTAGTCGATTGTCGAGTTCACGCGCGTGATCATAGGTACTAAACCTATGAACTCGACAATCGACTACTGTGGACTTCGACCGAAAACAGGATGTAAATACAGGTATGTGCGCTGGCTGAATAAACATCATTTTTTATATATTTCTTTCACATCTACTGCAGTCAGATTCACCCGCGTTCACTCCGAAGGAATCACTCACATGACCTGTGCACTTGTAATGACACATCAAGGATGTTAAGAGGCTAAAAGCAGGTTTAAAACTTGCCCCATTGAAGTCAACAGGGTGCAAATTTTAAAACGAGGATAACACGTTGAAGGCAACACCGATTTTTGTTGTTGTTCTCTGTATTAACAGCACTCCAAATGTACAAAAAAATTAGCTCAATGTTAAAATTGACCAGAGTTCTCCTTTAAAGTGACAGCAGCCTAATAAACCTGCTGCCAAATTATGAGATAAAAAAAATCTATATGGCAGTTTTTCCCCTATGGCATCGATGTCAAAATTGTGGCTAGTGAAAATGCTAAGTGGCTAGTAACTTTTAAAATCCAGGAGCCACAGTGGCTGGTGAGCAAAAAGGTTGATGTCAAGCCCTGATAGTCAGTAAGATTTTTTTTTATTATTATTCAGCAAGGAAGCATCAAATTAATCAAAAGTGAAAGTAAAGACATTTATAATGTTGCAAAATATTTCTATTTAAAAATAAATGCTGTTTTTTTTTTTTTTTTTTACTTTCTATTCCCCAAAGAATCCCAGTTTCCACAAATATATTAAGCAGAACAACTGTTTTCTATCCTGTTTTTGTCCCTCTCTTTGAAACACTTCGTTTTGATGGGCGTGTTGCATTGAAGACTTGGAAGTAAACGCCCACTGCTATGATTGGGTAACAGTTTTGCATTTTAAAACAAATTTTCAACGCCATTACTTTGTTGAAAAAAGACAATCACTGACATTCAGCCATACATAAAAGTTTGAGTACTTAAATTATAGTAGACAAAGGATGGTGTTTCGTTTAAACAAATTATGAATGAATGACCGTTGTTTGTCGCACTGTCGTTCTTATATTAATCCTTCATTGTTTTCAGTAAAGTAAGTACATACAAACGATAGACAAAGCAATAGTGACACATGGTAAAAAACACTGTTACTCACACTTGTGTGTTGCAACATTACTGTCGGATCCAGTGTAGTCGCCACTGCGTCATCTTTTATTTTCAGTCTCTCAGAAAAGCTGCGTCAAACTGTGTCTTGTTTAAAAACGAATCTGCAGGAAAATGAAGCGTACTTAATGTAAGGATCACAAGGAAATGTCTTGTTATCCTCAGAGGCGTCTCTATGGTTTTGTTGCTGGAGTAATCCTGTGTTTGCATCTGTCCCGTATTTACTACTACATGACATGTGCGAATCGGTGGGCGGGGCTAAAGAGGCAATGATGTAGTAGTAAGCATTGATCTTCCTCTGCAGAGGCGGTCTTTTGCTGCACTATGGCATAATAATGTGACAAAATCCGAAACAAGTCGTTTTCTGAGCTTGGTTTCAATCAAAGCTGTTTTTGGACTAACAAGGAAGTTTTGAGTTCTGACACTTACAGGATATTTTTATAGTACAATGACCTCTTATATGACAAAAGTTTATAATATAGAAGTGTTTAAATATTTTTTAGCAGCAGTGCTTTATTTAGCATGCTGGCAGCTTTTGTAAATTCATGACTTCCGAAGCACCGATTTTGTAAACATACAGTTTTACACATCTTTACATCTTTCTCTCAGTTGCTGGAGCAGGCCCTGGTGATAGAGGAGCAGCTGCGTCGGGCTGCGTACCTCAACATGACCCAGGACCCCACTCACCCGGCCATGGCCCTGAACGCTCGTTTTGCCGAGGTCGAATGTCTAGCCGAGTCACATCAGCATCTCAGCAAGGAGTCGCTTGCTGGAAACAAACCTGCCAATGCTGTCTTGCATAAGGGTAAGGAAAGTGTGTGTGATTTTTCTCGTGAATATCTTTTAATGAGAAATGATGTATCAGAGGGAATATGTTTGTGTGTAACTCAGACAAAGTTTGCTGGCGTCTTGAGAGTCTGATAAAGGGCTTCTGGGTAGATCCAGCGGGACCAGTGTTCCTGCCAGCTCTGATATGGGAACAGTTCAAGAACACAAGGCACTTTTAAAATGTCCTGGAGTTTTCTCAAACGTGTTGTTTAAACTGTAGCGATAAAACATTTATTGGATACCAGTTTACTTGGCATGTCACTCGTATGATTGCCTGCAACTGCTGAGAGAACTGCCAGTAAACTTCACTTTTGACAGTCAGAATCAACTGTATCACTTTTAGTTCGCTTTCTGAACCTTGGATTGGTTTTTAAAGCTGATATTGATAAAAAGCTGCCTATTTGATGTGTTTCAAAACAAGTTATACTGTATACTATTATAGTATTTATTAATATTTTCAATTAACTCTTATTGTTCAGTGTTCATTTATGTTGTTCATTAAGTTTTAGTATTTTGTGTTTTATATTTCTATGTAGCTTTAATTCAAATTTATTTACGTTTTAGTATTTTTTATTATTATTAATGTGTGTTTTTGTTGTTTTTTAAGTTTAAGTTTTACATTTAATATTTATATTTTAATACATTTCGGCTTTATTTCAATTAAAGATTTTTTTTTTTACTTTTACTTTTAGTTAACAATAACAACACTGTTCAAAACCTCTCTTCTGGAATTGTTCCAAGGCTTGAATGAATAATATGATTAATTGATAAATTGATTGATATTTGCTTCCCACTCCCTCAGTTGTTAAAGTCAACATGAAATCAAAGTTGACCCTGTTTACTTTCTTAATATATGTTCCTGTTCTTATTTATTAGTACGCTATTTAAAAAAAAAGTCTTCATAAAGGTTGTAAGTGAACAGATAGGCAGTTTATAAATAGTATTTAGTCTCTTAGCAATTGGCATGTTGTAATAATGGACATTTTTGTAGTTCTTAACCAACTGGAGGAGCTTCTGAGTGACATGAAGGCCGACGTAACGCGGCTCCCGGCCACACTCTCCCGAGTCCCGCCGATCACGGCCCGTCTGCAGATGTCGGAGAGAAGCATCCTCAGCAGACTGGCCAACAAAGGCAACGAGACACACACCCCGCCGGTAAACACGCAAACACATATGAATATACATATTCACATTAAATGATTACAATGTACACGATCATTCAAACGGTTTGGGGTCAGTACATTTTTTATTTTAATTTTCAAATAAATTAATATTTTTTCTTTCAGCAAGGACCAAATCAGCATATTAGAATGATATCTGAAGCATCATGTGACACTGAACACTGGAGTAATGATGCTGATAACGTCACAGGAATGAATACAATTTTAAAAATAGAAAAGAGTTTGGTTTAATTATTTACTGCCTTCACATGCTATCGTTCATTTCCTACTTCCCACTTCTGAAGTCGTGATTGCGCTTTTTCAAGCGTTCAAGCGCTTTGTTGTCGGAAAGAACAGGAGGACACCTTTATTCTTGCCCATTTATTGGGAAAATCTTATTAAAGTAAAAATTATATTTAGCATCCCATTCATTGACAACAATATACATTTTCACAGCCCTATCTAGTCAGTCAGTGTAATTTCGGTCGAATACAGGCTAGTTTTGCTGTGTATAAAACATACAATATGCTTCAAATGATTATTCGTATATGTAAATGTGCATTACTTTAATTACAAGGCGATGTAGTTGTTGTGAAAAAACGAATAAAGCATACCAGTCACAGCAGCAATCGTTCTCCCCTCCGCCATGTTTAAAGTGTATGGCTCGCCCAACTCGGGAACTTGGGTTTCACAATTATCCCAGAGATTCCAGTGGTAAATATGACTTGAGAGGGCGTTCATGTCCAATTTTTTAACTAGGAAACTTGTATTTACGATAATTCTGATAGTATGTGAAGGCAGCACATGTGCCACAACTTGTTGATGTAGGCAGCAGACACCAAAGTAGCACACTAGAGCTGTGTCCCAAATGATGCACTTAACCGTCTAGTGTATGAACTTTATCAGGTTATTTTGGTTATTTTGTCATTCAACATAGGCGTCTGTCAATCCTCTTTGCCGTTAGTGTTCCTGACAGAAATGAATGATGATGATGCATTTTATTTAATGGCGCCTTATCATAACACCCAAGGTCACCTCAGAAGCAATATACAGGTCACTGCATAAGACAATACACACATCAAACAAGCCGCATATACAAATAAAGTGCATTAAAAAGACTCAATACAACATGTTATAACAAAGCTTGTATAAAAAGATATGTCATAACTAAAAGATCTGGCACCCATGGTAGTTAGTCGAATCCGAGGTACCACAAGAGAAATTGAAGATGAAGATCTGAGAGTACGTGAAGGAGTGTAAACATGGAGAAGTTGTGTAAGGTATTGGGGTGCAAGATTATGAAGTGCCTTATAAGTAAGTAGCAAGATCTTGAATTCAGTTCTGTACTTTATTGGAAGTAATAACTTGTCCAACATTCCACACTTCGGCGGTTTCCTGGTTTATTAAGTGCATCATCCGGGTATTTAAAGTGCACTTTATTCTATTTGGAATTTTCAGTGTGAAAACACTACTTGCACTATATACTCTACAAAACGTCATAGAATAGGAAATGCTAATTAGGACGCACTCACATCCACCTACGATTTATTGCAGCCACTTGGCATTATTAAAATGTGCAGTTAAAATTAATCTCTACACAACTGTGAATTAAGTTTGTGTTTTTACCTGCTTTAAATGAAGTCCCTTTGGATTCTCAGAGTCATAACAGACACACTTTCTCTCTCTTTCTCTCTTCATCTAGCCTATTCCTTCAGGCCCGTATGCCACGCCACAGAACTTCGGCCATCCCTTCACACCTGCACCTTCAGCGGCTCTCACTCTACCTGGGGCCAACTACAGCCAGATGCCCCCTGGCTCCTTCATATCAGGTCAGTTTTGCTGATCCATCCCCAGAAAGAGCCCATAACCAAAACAAAACCAGACCAGGCCTCCAGTGGTCTCACACTCGGGTTACTCTGAACCATTATAGAGGCTTTTCAAATGCACTAATGAACAGATCGATCTGCTCATATTAAACGGTATGCTTGCACACAAAGTGATGAAACGGTTGATTTGAATGGATGTGATGGTTTTAGAAACGCTCTGCCTGTGTGTAGAAAAAGACATAAGGAATTTTAAACATAAACTTTATGAAGTTCTTAAATTACAAGTTTAATTGAGAGTCTAATTGAAATCGGTTTTGACCAGCTGGGGGTATTGACATGTTTGTTTGGTTGGTTGGCTGAAATTTGAAAGGCAGATTTGCTTGCCATCTGTTGCTCACGGCAGTCTCAAAATGTGAAAACAAAGTGCTTCTTGTATGCTGCTCTGGATTCGAGCATCTGCTAGATGCTTTAAGTGTGAATGATTTTGGATGTTAAATTCTCGTTTCGCAGCTTAATATGCAGAGACAGCTATAAGTAAGCCATTCATAGGTTGATTCTGCTGAAAAGTGTAAACACTGTGGCTCTGTGGTGCTATCAAAACATGTATCTGCACGGTTGAGCATCCAATGGCGTGAGATAGGGGCGGGGCCAACTGTTTGGCCGGCCAATGGCAGATGGGGAGGGGAGTGTTCTGAAAACCTGTTTGCAAGCAGTCATTTATTTGCAGTTCTTTTGGTGACACAAGAGGTATAGTACTTCACCTTTAAGAGCAATGAATTCTGGGTAACTTTAGTAAAGTGTGAATTTTCAGATAAAGCAGGTTTGTGGGAAAAACAATTACACCATAAACCATAAAACACCAGTGAATTTAGTTTTAGCAGTGAAAGAGAATTTATGTTTTTGCAGCATTCCCCAAAATGAGGTCTAACTACACACCCAACAAAACAATGCTAATTTTTGTAACATGTTTTAAATTAAATTGCAGTTTTTTGTGCAAAACTCTGATGTGAATGTGTATCTTTACATACACATCGCACTTTGTCTAGTAAACATCTAGTCAGTAAGCGACTGAGATGTTTATCAGCAGTTGTTTCACAGATTGTAATTCATTCTTCAACTGATTCAAACCAATGTTGTGAGTCTTTTCACTGATTCATTAAAAGAATCCATTCAAATGAATCATTTGTTTGTGAATCAGACTACAGCAGTGTTATTTTAGTATTGTTTATATACTATTATAGATTTTTTTAATCAATATTTTCAGTTTTCATTTCAACTTTAGTATAATTGTTATGTGCTTTTGTTATTTTTACTTATTTATTTAATTTTATTTATTGTAAATATTTCCATTTTCGTATCTTTAGTGTATCAGGTTAATAAACTAAACATTTAAAAAAAAAAAAAAAAGTTTGAAATGTTGCTTTGGCAACTAACTGGAATAATTAGTTACTGTATAAATAATAAATATGTTACTGTTCATAAATGAAAGCACATGTTCTGTCCTTAGTTATTTTAAGTTTTTCACCTAATATATATATATATAAAGGTGAAAAATGTCACATAATTTCAGTTAGTCTCCTTATTTATTTCACCTTTTATGTCAATTCAAAACAAAAATGTTTTTAACAGTATACTAACGATAATAACCATGGACTACACTTGGTCGTCCTGTATGCTTGCAGAGACTAAGCAAGCGATGTGATTTAGTAATGGATAAATGATCTCAATGGACATTTTGCTCATGATTAACGTGGCAAAATCAACACATGATTCAACTTCCCTCTGTTTTTCTCCCACTGTTTTCTCTCACTCTTTCTCTCTCAGTCTATTTGTGTTTATGTGGGCGTATATGTGGGTGTACAAATGCTCCATTTCACAATAATTTGTGAGGTCAGTGTATGAGAGGCTGGATCTGACATGTCTCTGAAGCACTTTGAAGATGTAGCATTTCTTCCTTTAAAAAAGATTTAATCAGTGACCAAACTTCCAGTGAACCTGGAATGATTTGTATTCCACATATTTAATTTACGTAGTATTTATGTATTTTAAAATCATAAAACATGGCTACAGTTTTAAACCCTTGCTCGATATGTTACTGTTCATAAATGAAAGCACATATTCTGTCCTTAGTTAAAAAGTCTTAAGTCACACTTTATGTATTCATATTTCTGCAAAAATGTGATTCTGGTTAGGACACTTAATTGCATTTTAATTTGAGAGGGCCCCCAGTGGAATTTTGGCTAAATAATTTCACGTTCTCCATCTTTGGTCCAAGAGAACAGATTAGCCCTGCCAGTGAGTTTATTGTTTCAATATTAGCTCTGTAACAGCATATGTGTGTGCAGGAAGCACTGAGAAGAACAAATGTCGTTTTTGTTTGCCGTTTTCTGTTTATTCTATCCGAGGCCCGACTCTGTCCATCGTCCTGACTGTTTGTACCAGTCGAAGGGTTTCTGGATTGAGAGTCCTGATACCAATCTTTCTACCGCAGCGTCTAAGGGAGGCATATTTTCTTGCCATGGTGCTTTTTCTGAAAATGTCATTACAGTTATCCAGGACTTTAGCCGTGCCAGGAATCGCTCAGCCGAGGGGAACATTTTTTTGCTTTTCTACTCAGATATTTTTAAGAGGGTAAAAAAAACCCATAAAGAAACACAAATGTGCTCGTGCCTTTACGCCGGTTTTTCAAACCCCCTGGAGGCTGAACTAGACGCTCTCTCCGTCTGTCTCTCTCTCTCTCTCTCTCTTTCAGTCTCGGTCTGTCACTGAAATAGCCCGGGACTTCAGATCCTGGTGGGTGCAGAGGCTGATTGGGTTTGTTGAGGCTGTACATACTGAACCCTCGCCTGGCTAAAAATATGCCCCGCTTGGGGCCCGTTTGAACCTTCTGGTCCCTGATTGAGACAACTGCGGTGACCCCAGCTCAAACCGAGCCAGGGAGCGAGATGAAAACAGCATGCCAGACTAAACAAAAAAAAAAAAAACGAGAGAGAGAAAGAGATATAAAAGAAAAGAGAAAAATTAAGGACAGACTATGCTGATCCGCTTAGCGTACTCCATAATAGGACATTTTTTGGACCCGGTCAGACATCTCTCCAAAAGACAGGAGGAGAAGTGAGAGGGAGGAGAGAGACAAAATGGAGTGCGAGCACCTCGGTTAGAAATCCTAGCGGACGCCGTAACTTCACACTCTCGATCATTCTTAAAGTTGTCAGAAATAAAGACTTTGGCGAGCACGTCTTGTTTTCTTTTTTAAGTCATTGCCACTTAAACTCTTAGCGTTTTACACGTCGTGAACTTTACGAAGCAAAAGGTTTTAGACACATTATGTCAACACGGATTTCTTTGGCAAAAGCCACTCGAACCGCTAACATCTCCTTTCTTTTTTTTTTTTTTTTTTACCTTGAGAAAGTTCAGTGCGTCACTGCTCTCTCGCAGCCAGTGGACGTCCCGAGAGCGGGAGGTTCAAAACTAGAAGATTTTATGCTTTTTCTTTGGTCGAGAAGGCCTCCTTCCAGCCGGAGTGTTTTAAGCATAACTGCCTAACAGTTATGGGTTGCTTTTTTATCTTTCAATATTGAGGACTGATACTGTGCCACTGATTTTTTTATTTTTATTTTTTTGTTTATTAATTTTCAAGCATTTCAAACATAACCTAAAATCGAACAAGAGAACAACACAGAGAAAGTAAAAAATTAAAAATGTAAAAAAAAAAATGATTATGGCGGCTCACCACTCCAATTAATCACCTGTGCCACTGATTGACCGCTCCCTACCCCCCAGTGTCTACAGTCTGCCCCCTTTCTGCCTCCACAGAAGCCCCGTCCTGCCTGAAGACAAAGGAACATGACGTGCTGCAGCGCCAGAGGGTGGTGGACCTGTGGAAGGACGGCAAGTCGGAAGGGTCAATTGGGCAGGAGCTCCGCATGCCCAAATCCACCGTGCACAGCATCATCGTCAAGTATCGCCTCAGCAACACGGTGGAGAACCTGCCACGCAACGGACGGCCCAAAAGACCATGACCTGAAAGAGTGATGGATGGAAGACGAGAGGAAGAAAGACTGTAGAATGTGAGGGGCGGAAAGGCTAGAAAAACAATAAACCGGTAATAAATTAAACAGGATGGGAGGGAACAAAGAGGTGGGAATGTCTAAAAATACTATAGTGCGAAACTGGACTTCCTTTTTTTTTAAGGCTAAATGGTTAATAATACTTAGACAAAACGAGAAATGAAGGAAAAGAGAGCTGTTTGGACGACGAAAACACAGACCTCTTCTTCCACTCCTGCTCTTTCCAGCACTTTTTTTTTCTCTTTCTATCTCCCTTCCACTCTCACTCTTTCTCTCCCCCCCCGTTCTCTTTCTTTCATCTGTCGGTCCGAGAGAAGTCCCAGCAGATTCATTTTTCATTTGGCCGAAGGAGCGAGAGTGCTCGTTTAAGTGCCCGAAACCTTCCCTCCCTAATTCCGCCACAAATCACTATTTCTCTGCATCCCTTTATACAGAATCTCTCTTTCTTTTATCATTTATCCACTCTCTTTCTCTCTTATTCTCTCTCTCACACGCACATGTACCCATGCAGCCTCTCACCATGTCAGAAGTGAAGGATTCCAAATACCACAAGTTTTGTTTTCTGTCATTAAAACCCCTGACCCAATCAAAACTGTTTTGGATCGGAGGCACAGTGGAGTGGAACTATCTTTTTTTTTTTCTGGAAACTGCGGATCTCTCGAAATATTCTCCAGTCACGGACTCTCTACGTTCCTAAACCAGGACTGTGAAACGTTACAGTGGCACGAATCCGCTCCGTATATATGAAGACTGACTCTTCGTCTTTTGCATTCTGTCCAGAGGGCCGACGCAGGAAAGAAATATCTTTGCGCCTGATCTGAGATCAGTTTTATGGTTTTCTCAAGCGACCCTATTGAAGGAGCGTGCTGATCCTGGGTCAGAAGTCCACACGACTCAACCTGCCCGACCAAATTCCTGCGTTGTGCTAGAGCCAGATTCAATCCCCAGCAGCACATTTATACAGTACATGACTGTTGTGTGAGAACTCCATGCATTCTGCAAAAATGCACAAACACACCCACGTGTGCGCAAGCACGCACACTTGAGAGCCACTTAAGTAGCTCTTTATTTTCCACCACGTTTTATTGTAGCGGTATGCTTGCGTGTGTGTGTGTGTGTGTGTGTGCATGGTCATGTATTATCACTGGACTGAAGCTAATTGTGCATATGGTTGCGTTGGGTCGGCTTGATACTGTACGAGTGAAGATACAGAAGGTTCTTCTGTGCGAGTGATTAATTGTGTGAGTGTGCTGGTTGTTTGGATAGGCCGGGTCACTGAGGCCAGCTGCCATCTCTGCATGTTTTTCTGGTTTACCGAGAAATAGAGAGACTGAGACTTGAGGCAGGCTGGTGTGCAGGAGCAAAACTTGGTGCCCTCAGATAATGTTTGGTCAGAGAAAGTGGCATACCGAAAGAGATGTTTAAAATGAAGACAGAGAAACAGATGATCTGAGTAAGAATACAAATTTAACGGTGACAATTATTTCCTTGATTAATTTGGATGAAAAAGCCAAATACATGTATGCATAAAGGAGGGCTTTTGTAAACATTATAGGCAGTAAAAATAACAATATAAAAAAATATATAAAAAAATGACCTGTTTGTTTACAGGAACACAAACATTCCCAGACATACCAAGGCTTCATTTATTTGATTACATTTATAGTAAAAAGATTACAAATTAAATAACTTTTTTCTCTTTGAAAATATTATAAAATGTAATTTATTCCTGCGATCAAAGCTGTATTTTCAGCATCATTACTCCAGTCTTCAGTGTCACATGATCCTTCAGAAATCATTCTAATATGATGATTTGCTGCTCAAGAAACATATCTTTTATGATTATTATCAATGTTGAAAACAAAGTTTTTTTGTGGAAACCATGATACATTTTATTTAGGATTCTTTGATTAATAGAAAGTTCAAAAGAACAACATTTATTTGAAACAGAAATGTTTCATAACATAAATGTCTTTACTGGCACATTTGATCAATTTAATTCATCCTTGCTGAAAAAAAGTATTAATTTCTTTCAAAAAATTAAATCTTAGAATCTTTTGAATGGCACTGTAGTAATTTTAGTCTTCCTGTAAATGTCGTCTCATAATTATATTTCATTAGTCACTGCTCTGTTAAAAAAACATTTTGACTTGTGTTGTATATAGGATTTCAATGAAATGATTAAACGGGGCATTTAAAATCTAAATTTCAGAGCATACAGTGAATCAGAGAGACCGAAAGAGACACTCTGGGACCGAAACAGAGAGACATTTTTGTAAGAGAGAGACAGTCTGGGAAAAGAAGCAGCCTGAAAGAGAGAGAGACAGTCTGAGAGAGAGAGAGAGCCAGATAGTTCCAAGGTTGTTGATTGTAGAAGCAGAGAGTCAAGTCACTCCGAGATCTGAATCTGAGTAATGAATTATTTTCCTTGGCTCGCGCTGCAGGAGTTTGCAGTACAACGCTCAGAGATATGAAAGTCACAAGGCAGGTTTCTAGCTCAGCATTTCCCCCTTGTAAAGGAGCCTCAACGCATTCCAAGCTCTTTCCAGACGCGTTCCCATCTGAAAGCCATGCATTCTTCTTCTCTTATTGCGTGTTTACGAAACGGTGCCAGTCTTAATCAGATTATTGAACTCAAGCGTTACTATTAGCCTGTTCCAGTGCACACATTTCTGTTTTTTTTTGCACACTCAAGAACATTAATCTCAGCCAAAACCTGTAGCACAACAAACGACTCTGGTGTTATTGTCCTTGGAAAAACTTTGGTTGTGTAATTTTGAGGAACCCAAGCCAAGAGGGATTGTTTCTTTTGAAGATCTTGCAACTGCTCCTCAGTCCGCTGCATGTTTAGGCCTGAGACGAAACAGGTACCCCGAGTGCTCCGTCAGGGTGGCTGTCGGGACATTGTGCAACCAGGCACATATTGACTTTGACAGATGTCTTGAAATAAAGATGCGGCGTCTGTAAGGTGTGAGTAATAGTAGCAAAATATTAGTGTTGATATCGCAGCAGGGGTTATTTGAATGTAGCCTGTAATTTGTGGTGGGGTGGGGGTTAATTCTTCAAACCAAAGGTATTAAATGCTATAACCCCATTTACTAAATGACGGACACTCGTTCAATGTAAGCCAATTGTAGTCACTTCATGCGTTCCTTCACTAGAACGAGCATCAGACTTTAGGATGTTCCCGGCTGGAACGTTAGACAGTGTTTGCGTTTTATACGTGACTTGAAGAATGGCAGCAATCATGTCTGTCATACTGTGAGATTGCAACAAAAAAAAATCTACAAGTACAGCAAATGAAGCTAAAGTATTTCAAACACTATACACTCACTATGTGCTTGTGTGTGGTGAACTAAAATGCTCAGTACTGTTGTCCTCATATATATCTCTTTATACAAGATGAGGTTTTGTATTATTATTATGTATGGTATATAGTATACTCTGACTGTATGCAAGTTTACCCATTAAAGGATGACCACAATGAAGCACAATGTGGTTTTATGTTTTGTTTGTTTTATGTACAATATAGTGTTACCATATGTGACCCTGGACTACAAAACCATATAATAAATAAGCTTTCCATTGATGTATGGTTTGTTGGGATATGACAATATTTGTCCGAGATGCAACTATTTGAAAATCTGGAATCTGAGGGTGCAAAAAAATTGAAACATTGATAAAATTGCCTTTAAAGTTGTCCATTTATGTTCGCGAGTGTGCTGCGTTCACTCACAAAAATAAATGTTTTATATATTTACGGTTGAAAATTTACAAAATATCTTCATGGAACATGATCTTTACTTAATTTCCTAATGATTTTTGGCATAAAAGAAAAATCGATAATTTTGACCCATACAATGTATTGTTGGTTATTGCCACAAATATGCCAGTGCGACTTGTGACTGGTTTTGTGATCCAGGGTCACATATTAGTTATTAGTCGTTTTTATCGATTTTCTAATTTTATAAGTTTGCCCTATTTTTACATTTAGATGACCTTTTCCAGCATCTCTCAGGCTTCTTTGTTAATCTTTAAAAACACTTATAATGAAATTACACTGTTAAAGTCCTGATGAAATGGAAGTAGCGACAGTTCTTTTCTTCCATATTATGACATCCATCTGAATGAAATGATTTATCAAAAAATAAAAAAAGCAGGGCGGGACTTGGTTGTTCATTGGATTTTGGGGGGGGGGGGGGGGGTTAAAGTTCCCCAATTACGCTTTTTCGAATATTACATTTTATGCAGTGTGTAATATCGCTGTTTGTGAATGTAAAAGGTCTGCAAAGTTTTAAAGATCAAAGTGCACGACAAATAAAGTTATTGTCTCCTAAAAGAAAGAATCGATTCTGAACTGCTGAAACGAGTCGTCAGTAATTCCAGTCTCACTTCCTGTTACAAACCTACGTAACAATGTAACTCATTTGCATAATGCCAGTCTAAGGTCTTCACTTTGACCCTCAAACACTGTAGATGTAGCTGAGACTGGAAGAGTTTGGTTTGTGTTGTTCATGTCAAGAAGACGCTGTTTTCAGCGCTGAGAATCCACTTTGCATGCATTGATACGGAGAAAAGCGTCAGAAAAAAACCCATTGCTCTTCGTATCACTGTGTATCAAGTGCCGAGGAAGATCTGAAGCTGAAATTCAGATATGGTAATGGGCGTTTCGTTTCCGACACGCGCTGTATACGGTAGACCAATCACAACAGACTGGGCCTTCTGACCAATCAGAGCAGAGTAGCTCTCGGAAAGGAGGGGTTTGGAGAGACTGCATCTTCGAATTAACCGTTTCAGACTCTTTGAGAAATCAGGTGATGTGCAATGTATATTATAAGAAAATGTATGTGTTTTTTACCTCTGATGTATGTAGACCAGTTGTAGGAGACTTCAAAACAAAATTAGGAATCTTTAAAATAGTATAATAGGGGCACTTTAAGACTAAATCAGTGGAGAATTCTGGAGAAGTTTTTTTTTTTTTTTTGATTTAAAAAAATATAAATTTTGTATGCATGGATAAATCACTCACAATAAGATTTATAACATGCATTTATAAAAAAAGATAGGGTGGGGTTTTATTTCATGCCAACTTTAGATGTAATATTTAGACATTATGATTAAAATGAATGAAAGTTTTTCTTACTTTGTTATAATGCTGAGATAAATTCACTCTTAGCATTTAAAACTATTGAAATTCAAAAGGTTTCTAAGGTTCAAAAGGTCCTCTTCATCAAGTCTGATCACTGCTTTCTAAACTGAATGTTAGAAAAGGCAGTGGGTCAAATTCACTTATAATTGTGTACAAGCCCATCATTTACACATACTGTAAGTTTGTTATTTCCCTCAGTCTCTAATACCCTGCATAGTACATGCTTGGGATGAGCGTGAATACTCAGCAATGGCAGCAGTGATCATCATTTAAAATTCAGGAACAACTTAATCCTAAATTTAGAGAGAAAAAGAATTCAGTAGAAGCTTGTGGATGAATCATGATTTCTGTGTAAAAACATTCACACGTTTTTTCCATTGAAGTATGTGCATATTCATGGTTAGTGAATGAAACCCAATGAGATGGAAAGGGGAAGTCAGAGCCGGTGAGAAATGGAAAATTCAATAATAATAATAATAATAAAGATTGGAAGGTCAGGTTTAACTTTCGCTGTTTTGATTTCAACAAAAAAAGCAAATTATTGTACAGATCATTAACTTGCCTTCCTGTATGTATGTTTGCTTGTTTCCCCACAGTGTTGAACGGACCCCCCATGTCGGTAAAGAAAGAGAGGGAGGTAGAGTTTCTGATGGCACGGCGGGAACAACGCAGCGGGGAGGTGATCTGCATCGACGACTGAATTCAGCACCTCTCTAACCACACACACGCACACACACACACACACACACACACTGACTCAGTCAAAGGACGTCTGCATGCAAACGTAAACACGACTATTCCTGAACACACACATGCACACATGCAGTTTGACGAATGAACAGACTACCCTCAGTATCACAGCAGCACTTTCACGACACCTCAAGTTCAGCAGGGCTAACGCTCGCCTTTGGTTATTTCCTCCCGAATGCATACGTGCGCATATACACACACAAACATTTGATTTCCTTTTCCTCTCATAGCTATCTGTCTCAAATCAGCCTCACACGTTCATCCGAAGTCCCGTAATCTCGCCAGCGCCCCTCAACACAGACGTGAAGCTGCATGTACGTGGAGTAGCTTCACATCACCCGCAGTGGTTTGTTTTTTCCGGCAGCATGCACCTCACAGTCCACGGTTTAGTCAAGAGAAATGCCTGTGCATTGAGCTGTGCCTACTCTAGCATAGTGCAGTCTTTCAACAAAACCCTCATCGTAAGCTAGCGTGACAGTTTTGAAGCGCCGTGAACCATAAACTTAAAGCAATCTTTAGTGCCCCTATTATGCTTTTTTGAATATTACCTTTCATGCAGTGTGTAATATAACTGGTTTTGAATGTAAAAGATCTGCAAAGTTTTAAAGATCAAAGTGCACGACAAATAAAGTTATTGTCTCCTAAAAGAAAGAATCGATTCTGAACTGCTGAAATGATTCGTCAGCCATTCCAGTCTCACTTCCTGTTACAAACCTACGTAACGATGTAACACATTTGCATAATGCCAGTCTATGGTGTTCATTGGCTGCCCGTGAACAACGTCTACTTTGACCCTCAAACACTGTAGTTGTAGCTGAGACTGGAAGAGTTTGGTTCGTGTTGTTCGTGTCGGGAAGACGCTGTTTTCAGCGCTGAGAATCCACTTTGATGCTCTTCAGAAGGACGAGAAAGGAGGGATTTAGAGAGACTGAATCTTCGAACGAACCGTTTCAGACACTGTGAGAAAATGAGGTGATGTGTAATGTATATTATGAGAAAATTAAAGTGTTTTTTGACCTTGGATGCATGTAAATCATACATCAATATTGTAGGAGACCTCCAAAACAAAATTGGGGAACTTAATGATAGCATAATAGGGGCACTTTTCATTTTAATGTCTGAAAGGGATTGTTGACCCCAAAATGAAAATCAAGTCATTTACATTCCAAACCGGTTTCACTTTATTTTTTCCACAGAACAGAAAATAAGGTATTTTGAAGAACTGTTTTTTGTTTGTTTTTGTCCATACAATAAAAGTCAGTGGGGTCCGAAACAACATTGGACCCCATTGACTTTCATTGTATGAAAATATATCCGAATATATTTTGTTACAAAAGAGTCAAACAGATTTGGAACAGAAATTAGAGCATTCATTTTGGGGTGAACTGTGCCTTTAAGGACACGGGGGTTTAAGCATAATGATGATTTGATTTGGGAGGATATACAATTTTTTTTTTTTTTTTTAAAGATGAAAAAAACAACAATTAACAGTACCCCTGGCCAATTTTCTGCATCTTTCAGAGGAAAGAAAACCACGAGGTAAAGTTTATAACCTACCACGACAGTAAGGAAGTAATGTATTATGTTCGATTGAAACAGTATTGGCTGCAGTTTTGTCTTTGGATTAGAAGACATGTTTGTCATGAAGTTATTTAGCCTTATATTGGGACATCAAGCATTGATATGTAGAGTTCCCTGCCTTTTTAAGTATTGACCCTTGATCTTGTGTTACAATGAGGTGAAGAGAGCCTCTCTAATAATGTTACAGATTGTTACTGAAGCACGTCGGGCAGTCCTGCACTTTCTCTGTCATGCCCCCATCACTTCACTCTCACTTTCTTTCATTCAGACAAATCTCACTCCCATCCTTTATTCGCATTTCTACTTGTTTTTATGAGCTCTTTGATATTGTTTGCGTATTTAAACTCGGTTTCATTGTGTTCTCCTGTTTTTAATTCTCGTTATTACAACTAAGATTATTGTTGTTGCTCTTGATGTTGTCCTTGATGTTACGATTGCAAAGCTTCTACCAAATGAAAATAATAATAATAATAATAATTAAAAAAAAAAAATACAGTCGAAACATTGATGCATTGTATGTTTGGTCCATGACATTTCTCTATAGCGGACTTGTAATAATATTCCATGAGGAGGTTGAGCGGACTTCGTAACGATTGATATCATTGCTATCTAACGGACATCGCTTGTATCTAGATTCGGGGCTTGCCAACAAATAACCTGTATGCAGTGGATCACGTGTAACCATGAAATCGAAAACATATGAATGCATATATTCAAATCAGCAAATGAAATTCCTTCCGCAGTGTTTCTTTATGACCTTTGGCTCCTACAAATGCAAAGCCTTGTAATGTAATCGCCTTAAATGGGAATACAACTGTAAAGGGTTAATCAGCAGATGTGAACTCTGTATATCCCTATAGCTAGGCCTCAACTCTGAGAGATCACGAGTTGAAATGTTAATTTATTTGCCTCAGTCCCCAGTACAGTTCTGAAATGTCCTTAATTTCAGTGCTTGGTATTATTTGGGAGAGTTGTGTCAAATCAAGCACTTTCTGTCCATTTTTTCATATCTGTCTTTTAAATTAATTTTTTGGGGCGTTTTGTTTGTTTCCAGCTAAGCGTTACTGTGTACGTTGTGATTCCAGACAGTCAGTGACATTGTTGTGATCAACATTCGGCACAAACCGAACGGAACATGTTAATAATGCATCTTTCTCTCTTTTGTTTTGTTTTGTTTTGTTTGTAATAAAATAAAAATTCAAATGAACAATTTCTGGTTTGCTGTGCTTGTTATCAAGTTATCTAAAGAGATGACACAAGGTTGGGAGAATTTGATCAGTTTAATGATATATGTCTGTTAGTGATGTAACGGTACATGTATTCATCCTGAACCGTCGGATGCAAGGGGGTAATCCAGCAC
The DNA here is from genome assembly GCF_951802725.1 of Rutilus rutilus. Classification (NCBI taxonomy): domain Eukaryota; kingdom Metazoa; phylum Chordata; class Actinopteri; order Cypriniformes; family Leuciscidae; genus Rutilus; species Rutilus rutilus. Next base: position 9,840,628 of record NC_140211.1, read on the forward strand.
CCGGAAAGTGTACCTTCTATGGGGGCATCCATTGGCTAACTAGCCATCACCTGCTGTTAGCATTCCATTGACTCCCATTCATTTTGGCGTCACTTTGACAGTGAATAACTTTACATCTGAGGCGTTTAAAGACTCCGTTTGTCCACTGTTTATTTCTTAAGAAACACGACAATGTATAAAAGGCTCCATTACCTTGTATCTTACACTATGAGAAGCCGTTTTTGTAAAAATAGGCTAACGACTGCGTCATAACCACGCGACTCTCTGTCGCACAGTAGAGAAATGACCGTATAGACAGGAGGAGAAGCTCGCAGGCAAACGTGGAGGCATAAAGTCCGGTAAAATCAAGAGAGTCATAAAGTTGCTCCTGCTCCTAGCTCATGGACGGCTCCTACTCACGCTCTCCGTCTCTGCAAGATTCGGAAGGGAATGATTCAGATTTCTCTTTGCACAGCTACTAGAAGACTTACAACTGTCAGACAGGTTGCGCACGTCACATCTACGTCATCAAGCTCAGTCTGAGGCTGCGCAGAGCACTCAGCCATCACTTGTCTCCATTGAAGTCTATGGGGTCACTGTGTCCATTTCTTTTACTGTCTATGGTCAGATGACGAATACAGTCACTCACACTCCAGTCCAGAAGGGGGCGTGTGTGGCAATGCAATGCTGTTTGCTAACATGAAAAATAGCGGAAGAAGAGACGATCTACACACCAACCCAAAACAAGAGTTCAGATGGCACGCAAGAGCTTGCTAGTAGTATATTCGCTGAGTTTCGATTAATTTTTGTGACGCGTTCCTCAAACTTACCGGAAAGGAAACTGGGATGGTAGAAAGCGGCATCCTGTTTGTTTTCTTAATTCGAATTATGTCTTACACTTATCCGTATGACTATAAATTATAGAGTATTTTAAGTTGTTTCCGCTGTTATAATGAGACAAAATCATTTGGCATTGTGCTGATTTGTGTCGTGGAAGTCTTACTACTACAGTCTAGAAATGAAATATGCGTGTCCTGGAAATGGGGGCTGACATGTAGATGTACCGAACTTGCATCGAACTGTGACCCCAAAACCGATGTCCGTACCGAACCGTGACGTATATGCAGTGTTGGGGAGTAGTTAACTACAAGTAGCGACGCTACTAACTTAACTACATTTTTCAGTAGCTTGGCAGTAGCTCAGTTGCTTTTTAAACAGTGTAGCTTTTCCAGTAGCTAACTACTTTTTGCAGCAAGTAGCGGTGTAGCGCGAGCAAAAGCTACATTGCGTTTTGTTGTCCAGCCAGCGCGAATCAGCGCGATGCAAGGATATTCTTCTTCTTGTTAGATTACAAACAAATTTTTTGCCATTACCGCCACCTGTTGTTTAATCACGCATCTTGCGGCTAACGGTTCACTGACGTACAGAAGTGGGTTGACACACCCATATTATCCATGATGGAGCAAGACGATATTTGAGTGTGTAATAAAACAATACTCTTTGAAATCATAATTGTATTGCATTGTTTTAAACACTAAATATTTTACTTAAAACATTCCTCAGACACTTATTCAGTTATTTATAATATACGTTGTTCAAAAAAATCTAAAGTAGTTTCAATGTAGCTAGCTACTTTTTGATAGTAACTTGTAGTGTAGCTAACTACTTTTCCAAAAGGGTAGCTTGACTGTAGTTTAACTACTTTAACTTACGAGTAGCTTGTAGCTTGTCAAACTACAGTTTCAGAGTAGCTTCCCCAACACTGCGTATATGTACCGTTACACCCACTAATGTCTATAGCAGGGCTCCAGATTGTGACTAAACAACATTTTTTATTTGTAACAGCAATTTAAAATCCAGTCGGGAATGTTTTGTGGCGTCCATATGCAGTTTCGACAGAAATCATCTTGTTAAAATGCAAACGGCAAACACGAATGCGGTGCCAGCCGTGATGTCCGATTCACGAACAAATGACTCTTATGAACCGGTTCTTTTTAATGAGCCACTCATAAAGCTTTAGAGGCCCTGTCCCAAATGGCACACTTCAAATGTACTTACGGTTTCGTGGTGTGATTTGTTGTGTGCATGATTGTGAAGTCCACGAGACCATATGGTGTCCCATTTGTAATTTTAGGTTTCTGAAGGGTGCTCGTGGGCGGTCTATATTTACCCTCTATGCGCACTTTTGCCGAAACTCGAACTTCTTCCCGACAGCTAAACCGGTGTTACGTCACGAAAGTGCGGACTTGTAGAAAGACCAGCAGTGTTTAGAGTGCAATTTGGGACAGGGCCAAACTTGTTTGTGTCAGTCAGTTGTGGAATCTTGTTTACGCCACAGAATAGAAAAAACTTTTGAGACTTTTTATCACAAAATTCAGAATTTTCTTCCTTGCAATTTCAAGTATCTCACAATTCTGGAGGGAAAAGTCGGAAATGTGAGATTTGCAATTGTGACTTTATTTTTTCGCAGTTGCAAGTTTTTCTCGCAATTCATACTTTTTTCTTAGAATTCGTCGTTCAGAGCCGTTACTGATTTCACAACTGACCCCTCACAGATCATTTTTTGCTCATGTCTAATTTGAAATGAACCAGGAACCATTACTGTGACTTGACTTGACAAAAAAAGAGCATTTGTTTTATCCATCTTTTTGCGTTTGGTACTATCAGACTTAACTGGTAAACGTTATAATGAAACATGCCATTTAAAGTGTCATTTGGGGCTAGATTTACTAAACAGGGCAAAGCATGAGAGCTCAATTCCTCAGAAGTGCCGATGGGAGTGTAAAGTTCTGCGCGTGATCTAATGACGACGTGCAAATTAAAGAACACAGACACACACAGCAAATCATTTCCATATTGACCAACGCAATCTACCAAGAGCAGCACAATTTAGTGTCTGGTTTAAGACATGCTTTTTTGGGGGCGTTAAATAATGGCGCAAATACCAGTAAATTGACTAGCGCAAACCTTAGTAAATCACCTTGAATGATTCATTTAAACACTCTCCTCCCATCTTGCATCTTTCAGG